>NW_013665804.1:556343-565478 GCF_000517525.1 Limulus polyphemus | reverse complement strand
TGTCGCTAAAGTTTCGTCGCAACGAAGTTACGGAAAGTTAATTAACAAACGGAGACGTAACAGTATAATAGGATGCACTAGCGTTAGTTTTTACAACATTTTAGGATAAGCTGGAGTGATGAAGTGTCGAGGATAGGCTGGGAAAGGCTCGGTCGTATTCAGAGTCGGAATCGTCGTCGTCTCTGAAGTTGATAGTTAGGCAAGAGAAAGCTTACTTTCGTGTTAAAATTCCCGTTGGATCGAAAACCTCCCTGCTGGAGGGCGTAGAGTGATTGGGACTGCTTGGTCGAACGGGTTATTCTTATTAAATCGTCGTCGGTCTGGCAATGCTTAAATCGTTAGTTAATACGAAGAAAAACACAAGTAAAGTTTAGTAATATGTTAAAATGTTTTGGAATACCTAAGTACCAAACAAAATCTTCTGTGAAATGTAAATGTTTTGATAAGTACCGATTTCTAAGCTTTGAAGTGCTTTGTGTTACATTACTCTTGGAGGATATTGTGCTGATTTAGCTTGAACACTGATAACTACCATAGTACACTCTTAGTTGAACATATGACACATTATTATAAAAAACTTTTATGTAGTGTTAAATTTCTTTCTTTATTTTGTATTAACATAATTGCCAAGTTCGATATTATTTCCCGCTAGATGGCAGTAAAAGCATATTGATTATTTGAATAAAATACTGGTTGCATGCTATAAAATTTACTTTAGAAATTTTAAGAAGCTTCGGAACTCTATTTAAGTATGATTTTTTAAAGTGACAAAAAATACATTACGGAGTTTAAAAGGCCCCGTAACTCCTAAAAACAAACCCTAGTTTTTTCACACAAAAAATGTTACCTTTACTATTACAGGTCCCCCTGTGGGACAGCGGTAAGTCTTCGGATTTACATTGCTAAAATCAGGGGTTCGATTACCCTCGGTGGACACAGCAGATAGCTTCATGTGGTTTTGCTATAAGAAAACACACATACTATTAAAGATAAATTTACGGACTTAAAATGCAAAAATGCGTGATTCGATTATCTGCGGTGAACAGACTGCACAAAGTTCATTGTGTAGTTTTGCACTAATAAGAGAATAACTAAGGTTTATTTACTTACAAGGTGGCTTATCAATTCTGTAAAATTAATAAAACACTTATAAATTAAATGCTAAATATTAACGTTAAAACATTCACAGGCTCAAGTATCACAAGTGTAAAATAATATTAAATAAAAATTAGGAAGTAAGAATGGGAGCACCAAAAATAAGGATAAAACAGGTAGGAATGGGCGGGATAACATTACAACACTAGGTGGTTTTTGACAAGATGCAACCTTAAAGTAGGTGCGGCCATCGTTCTGATCATTCCTATTTCGCGTTTAACTTTGATCAAATTATAGATATGAAATGAGTTTTATCAGCAACTAACCCTTTCTAAATACTTAACAAATTTCAAAAATCAGCGGTTTAGATACTATTTTTTTGGCTTCCTTTTTACCAATCAGATAACTATAATGTTTCCCATAAGCAAATTATGACTATTGGAGTTTCCTGTCTCGCTTTCGACATCAAACATCCCTTTTATAATGTCATGCCTTTCGTTAGGGTTACGTAATTTGATTACATACATGTATCTGTACTTGGTTGCTGAAACAAAGTTTACAAATAAGAAACTTAGCTATATATATACATATATATACCTTTCATTTAGTTTGAACAATTACCAAGTTACAAAAAGCACACAAAGGAGGATTGAGGGGGACGAATGCCACATCCACTTTGAGTAAAACTAAGAAAAACGCTTTTAGCCAAGGTAGCGTAATTCAATCATGTGTATTTAGATTTGTATAATGTGAAGCCAGGAGAGAACTATGCCTTTCCAAAAACGTTAGTCAGTCATAAATTCAGATTGAGAAACTTGTGGTTTTGTGAAATATTTTGTTTTTACTCAACGGACTTTTTAAAGTGCTTTGGTGGTTTGTTTACTACTCAACAGTGTGTATAAAGTGCTTATAAACTTTTGTTTACATGCTATTTGCAATGCGTTTGAGATTTTAATTTGTATTGCACATCTGGCCCATTCCTACTATAAATTTTTTGGCTCTTTAAAGGGCATTTCGTCAAATGGAATTATAAAATTGACTTGGTAAACAACTTTTTTTACTTTATACCTACCGCATCTAAATGACATTTAAACAATATATACTTGAAAATTTACAATGTATAAATTAGTACATAGTTTGAATATATTCAAACTCCCCGTTGTTCAATCAGATAAATAACATTTTAATGTTCTTCGCATGACGAGTAAAAATAATCATTTCACTAGTTTCATATAGCAAACCTAGTTTATTTAAACCTAAAATTGAAATATTTAATGTAGGGCGAGTCTTCGTTATTGTGTCGGACAGGGAATCCCAATGTCCATGATTCACTTCCTCTTGCTGCAAATTGTCTCTCTGAAATTTGGGGTCAGAGGCTTTTTCAACTTCGTAATGTATTTTGTGTCACATTAAAAAAATCATACAGAGTTCCGAAGCTTCTAAAACTTTCTAAAGTAAATTTTTAACATGCAACCAGTATTTTATTTAAACGCCTACAATCAATATGCTTTTACTGCCATCTAGGGGGAAATAATATCGAACTTCATTCCAAAGAATATTGCATATATGGCAATTATGTTAATACAAAATAAAGAAAGAAATTTAACACTACATAAGAGTGTTTTTGTAACAATGTGTCATATGTTTTATTAAGTGTGTACTATAGTAGTTATCAGTGTTCAAGCTAAATCAGCACAATATCCTCCAAGAGTAATGTAACACAAAGCACTTCAAAGCTTAGAAATCGGTACTTATCAAAACATTTACATTTCACAGAAGATTTTGTTTGGTACTTAAGTATTCCAAAACATTGTAACATATTACTAAACTTTACTTGTGTTTTTCTTCATATTAACTAACGGTTTAAGCATTGTCACTTGTTTTTACTAAAACATCGCCTTTGTAAAATGGTTATTTATGAACACGAATCATAGGCATGCGAGTAAGCTACGGGCAAATATGACGGCATTCGGCAAGAATACTCGCGATATTTTTAGCTTTCATTTCTTAATTTTTCTATAAATAATACACTCATCACATCTTGTCTACTTTGGGACATCAGTTAAGATAAAAATTTGTAAACCAAGACGAATGTGAAACTTGTTTTAAACACGATTGTCTCATGGTTGTAAGCTGTCGGTTGAGTTTTTATCACCCAGGGATCGATCATTACGAATGTGTAACCTCCTGATGCATGCCATTCAAAATTGGACTGAAAATAGTAGAAACTTTTAAATGTAATGACAGTGGAACGGTTAAATATTTATATCTTCTCAAATATGTTATTTGTACTTTTTTTTACTATAAGTAATACACTAAACTTCATAAGTGAATCACACCTGACTCAAAGGAGTGAATTAATGTTTCAGCTATTTCATATTATTTAATGTTGTTTTTTTATATCCATCTTTGACTGTTTTTAACGTACAAAGTTATATTTTTTTCTATTATGTAAATAGTATTTCTTGTATTACTTTCTACTATGCGGTTATTACTCTTCCGAGATAGCAAGGTGAGAATTGGTGGAAGGATAAAAGTGGGTGTTAATTTGATAAAATTCGTTAGTACTTACCCAGGTGGTGCTTTTCCATGGTTACACATAGAAACTAATTTCATTAAAACGTCATCGCGTGACGTAGTGACTTGTCCTGTCTCGAAAGGTTCGTATGTTTTAAATGCCCACCAATGGCACAGCGGCATGTCTGCGGACTTACAACGCTAGAATCCGGGTTTCGATACCCGTGGTGGGCAGAGCACAGATAGCCCATTGTATAGCTTTGTGTTTAATTACAAACAAACAAATGTTTTAAATATTGATCGTACCATTCGTGTGACTAAACCTTTAAATTTTTTGTTTCATTTGGAGCTTACTTACCGATTAAGTTTATTTTATTACAAGTTATAACTTGCGATTATTCTCAAATACACGTTCTTTATCGTTAAAACTTGTGTACTTATTAAAAATGATCGCACCAGTGATCAAAACTCATACTTGTTCTAAAAACAATCTGTAAAAGCTGTAACTTATTTTTTACGGCCCGTGACGGAGTTGCTTAATAATTACTATGAAGTATCTAAAAAAAGATTATGTTTAATGAAAAGTTTATTTTAATGATAGAAATATGATTAAATTAACCTTCCGTAATTTTCGTATTGTCGAAACTCGCGATATGAGTTTTTATCGGTAAGATTACCGTATAAAGTATTATTTAAAAGTTATATACACAATGACAACACTGCCAGTGATGCTGGATTCCACCCACTAGACAGAGAGGCTCTTGTGTTTTCTTCCATTGTCGCTCAGTGGAAAAATTTCTTTGTGGCAGATCAACTGGCAAATAATTTACAACACCACAGATTACCAAATGCAACAATTCACATCTACAGACAGTCCTCAGTCACTCGGCCAAGAAAGACAGAAGAATTCATACCGACGACGACTTAAGAAGAATAACCCTGTTCGACCAAGCAGCCCTAGTCACCCTACGCCCTCCAGCCGGGAGCTTCGTTCGACCCAACGAGAATTTTCTCACGAAAGTCAGCTTTTTCTCGCCTAACTTTCACCTCCAGAGACGACGACAATTCCTACTCTGAATACGACCGAGCCTTTCCCAGCCTGTCCTCGACACTTCATCCCTCCAGCTTAACCTAAAATGCTGTAAAAACTAACGCTAGTGCATTCTATTATACTTACTAATCCTTGTATACTGGACATTCTTTATCGGCGACCTGGCCGTAAAAACGGATTTTATCGAAGTACTCCCGTTTTCCCCTACAGCAAAATTTTTCCTTGAATTTCCTTGAACTAACGTTTCTGACCGCCCTGGTTATCTTTCAGGCCCCTACAGGGTCTATGAGATCTTAACCAAAATAACTGACAAGATTGGATTCGGATCATTTGGTTCTCGAACATATGTTTACACTCGCGGGCGCTGAGTGGCCATTGCTATCAGCACTGTTACCACGACTAAGCAAATATGTGGATATTGTACCTTGGTCAAGTCGTGATCATACTCTAACAAACAAATACACCCCTACCCACCACCCAATGTTTTCTTCGGATCTGCACAGTTCGGTCTCAAACATGTTATTTTGGACCTGTATCCGTGGATTTCCCACGTTTATAATAAACCATTATTAATCTTTACAGCAGAAGTAACTGGGCAAGATAAACTCAGTCAAAAACGCACATTTCTGTCACAATTAGACAACATGTAGAGAACTTTGTTTTAAAATCTTTGCATGATATACTCCACCCCCCTCCCAGTTTATCAGAGGTAAGTTTATGTACTTACAGCATTAAAAGCTAGGATTTGATTTCCCACGGTGGACAGAACGTATATAGACTATTGAACTAAAAAGACAACAACATATTGTTTCTGGTCAAAATTTTACCTACAACAAAAATCTCACTTCTTTAATATGGTGCAGACGGCGGCACCGCCACGTTGTCGAGTATGTTCTTACTTGTAATAAAATTCTGTAAAATTTACTTTATATATATATATATATATATATATATGCATTAGATAAATTATTAAAATTCTTACATCAATTAGCAAATAATAATGAAAATAGAAATAAGACCGTTACTTTTATAACCTATCCACATTTTCAAAGTGCGAATATACGAATTCACAATCCGGTATGTTAATCACCAAGCCATACCTTGCCTAACATTAAATGTTTCAATTATGATTTTTGACAACTTAAATCTATTGTATCAAGCCAGTGAAATGTATATTTATATTTGTTAGGATAATCCTTTTTATCCGTTTAGAGATTTGATCGGACGTACGAGAAGTTTGCTATATTATAAATGTATCCATTAACTGACATTACCAACAAGAGAAAAGAAGCATTATAAAATAATATGCTTCTTTACTGATCTATGTAAAAATGGGTCATACTAAAAATGATGACTGGTTGTAATACAAATATCTATCAATAGATGACACTGTGATAAATGTTGGATATATGGGAATGGAAATTAAATTTTCCGCAGAAACTTTAGCGATACAAGTCCTTTCTTAAATAAAACTAGTTTATTCTTTCTCAATACAACTTTGCAATACAGTTAATTTCCACAGTAACGCTATAACTTAAACATACGCTATAATTCACAACGAACGATTCACGCGCTTGACTCCGTCTCTATCTCTGTCTGCAATTCAATTCCTATTGATTCGTCTCACGTTAACCGGCGCACTTATATACAGGAATAGAGGGCGCCTAGCACATACTGGATTATTCGTGATGTTCCCCGATCCTTCGAGAATATCATGACGTGTTACCAGGGTCAGTGACTACCGCTGTCGTAACACTATTTTTATGCAGCACTAAATACTCGTGGTTATTTTAATTAAACACCAGAGGTGATGTAGAGTATAAAGCTGTCTAAAGTAGCTTTAGTTGAAGGTTTACAGAAACTTTTGTAATTCTTTCACTTTCAATATGGATGGTAGCATCTAAAAACGGCAGTGTTTTGATATTTGTCGAATAAGCAAATGTAAAATTAATAAAAAAATGGACTATATTTAAGGAATCCCATGAAAGCTTGTAAGCGATTCTAAACTAAAAGTACCCCGGTTGGACAGCGGTAAATCTTCGGATTTACAACGCTAGAATCAGGGGTTCGATTCCCCTCCGTGGACACAGCAGATAGCCCGATGTGGCTTTGCTATAAGAAAACAGACACTAAACTAGAATTCCAAACCCCCAATATGGCATCTGTAACCTGTAGCAACTAACTTACATTTCATCCCAACTTCCATGCATTTAGGTATTATTATTTTTTTGTTCAAGGTTGTGTATAAATATTACGGCAAACACTAACGAAGCGCTATTCCTTCCTTAATTTGATTGAATAAATCGCCATTTAACCTTATGTATCCGTTCCAGCCAATCAGTTTGAAATTTTAAAAAGCATTAAATTATCCTCGGAATACTTTAACATATTAATTACAGATAGAATAAAGGCTTTATATCATGCTGTGATAATAAATATATCTTATATTTACACATGACTACAATATACACATGTATAACTGCCATGTATTATTCATCGTGTATGTTATTAGAATAATGTAGTTTTAACAGTGTAAAGTGTTTGGCATTGGTAGAAAAATCCATGCCATGGATACATGAAATACATTCAATGTTATCATATAATTTAACTGTATTCTATTACAATATTTATAGGATAAAACTCGCGATGAAACCGCAAGGAGGAATATTATTAAAAAAAAACTTTCTGGAGATAGAGATAAAGTTAAAATTATTTCAGAAAGTGTGTTTCATAATAAACTCCAGTTAGCGTTAAAAAATTAAAAATACAAACATTATAATTTTAGTTTTCTAGGATTAATTGTCTTCATTATCAATGTGTTTACTGCAATCTTCTTTGTTGATATGTCTCATCCCAGCAATTAGTACTTCACTTAAATATACTAACGTTATAAATGTTTTTTTACCAAGAGAAATTACTTTAATTATCAATGTGTTTATTACAATCTTCTTTATTGTTGTCTCGTCCAAATAGCTTGGACGTCGTTTAATATTATCTCATACTTATTTTGGCAACACCTTCTTAATTCTTCGCAAATGTTTTAGTATTATTATATTACAAACTAAAGCTGGCGAAGCATGAAAAATACTGGTGCTTAACCCTGCGTTAGTACCCTTGCTGTATGGAACAACCTTCGTACCATAGCATTGCACCACACCGCACGGCAAAAGACAAAAGAAGAAACATATTAAGTTTTATTAGATTGTTAATTTATCTGTGTGTGCAGTTAAAATAAACATCTTGTGAATAATTCCATAGAATACTGTTCATTGTTTTTATGTTTTGATAGTGTTAATAAAGGAATAATGGAAAATATCAGATGTTGATGTTTGATATCACTTTATTTATAAACTAGCTGTACCCGGCCACGCGTTGCTGTGGCTCAGTCTGGTTAAATGGAAAAGAAAGAAAAGAGAAAGCGCACGTTTTTAATATGTTTAATTTCACAATGCTTGTGGGTATACAATATTTTTTGTTGTTCCATTGTCTGTGCAGATATAGAGATTGTCTGGTTCTCTAGAACACGCAACATATAATTGTCCATGTGAGAAGCAATCCGTGTCTAGATCTAAATAGTACAATTCTAAAGATTAGCCCTGAGCTTTGTTGATGGTGATTGCAAACGCCAAACGAATTGGGAATTGAAATCTCTTAAATTGAAATGGCATATCCGTTGGAATCATAGGAATGCGAGGAATGGGGACATCTTCACCTTTGAAAGGTCCTGTCAAGATTGTTGCTTCTACGACGCTGCTCATTAATTTTTTTTACTGCAAGCCGCGTGCCGTTGCAAAGCTTTGGCTGGTTGATATTTCGCAACATGATAATTGGCACGCCGATTTTCAATTGCAGTACGTGCGGTGGCATCCCTGGCAGATCGAGTGAATTCAAAAATTCTGTTGGATAATTAACTGTTTCATCTGCTTCCACAACAGTGTCGACGGACTTGTATGTGACTGCCTCGCTTTGAATGTTAGACTGAATAATATTGTTAAGTTCGTAGACGTCTTTGTTCTTGGCCGCAAGAATAGCTCGTTCACTCAGCCAATCGTGATTCTTATAATTGGTTTGAATATTGGGAAATACTTTTTCAACCAATTCTTCTTTTGACGTCACTAAATTGCAATAGTTATGAGGCAATGAAGTTCGTCCTGAGGTCAGATCAACCGGCACCTTTCGTTCCCAATTTCCAGCAATTGATGTGAGAATATCTCAGCTGATCGATCGTTTTGCAGCTGGACACGCATATTTGTAGTTAATTTTAACGTCTTTACGTCGTCACAAAGTAGAGTATTTCAGGCAAGCATTTATTTCGTCCGCTGGTGTCGATTGAGGAATTACAGGTAATGTTTGCCTAAAATCTCCTGCAAGCAATATTAATGCATCCCCAAATGGTCTGATGTTTCTACGCAAATCTTGCAATGATCGATCAAGATCCTCGAGCGATTTTTTGTGCGCCATTGTGCATTCAT
>NW_013665804.1:546990-555343 GCF_000517525.1 Limulus polyphemus | reverse complement strand
AAACATTGCAATGGAACCGTAAAATATTTAGTATAGCGTGTGTTGCTTTTACGTCCAACAGATGGCGCTGTTTTTTTAAAAAGCATGTTTTTACCTGTCACAGGTGTGACATTTATATAATAGTAGGTATATAAAAACACGCGCGTATTCTAATACAACGTTGGGTCAAAATTTCAAAGCAATCGGCGAAGAACTTTCGGAGCTTTAAGATTTTGAACAAACGAACATTTACATTTTTATTTATATAGAAAAAATGCATGATTAAATAAGTAAAATTAAGATTTTTTGGTCTAAACATGAATTATTTTAAACTAAAAACATCATTTGTTAGCCAACATCAGTGAAACATCCTTACATTTAATCTAATCTAACTGCTTACTCAGAATCTTCTATATCTGATACCATTGTTCGACACTGAAAGCACTGGATATAAACTTGACTGTGATCTAACTGTCTTCAAGCTGATCATACTCACTCTCACTATCGTCCTCAAGTTCACTATCATTGGGACAGTCAGCCAACGTCTGCCTAATTCTCTCATCTTCACTGTCTCCATTCATCTTCAATCTAATAAAAAATAAGAAATTGCCCTCATAAGTGTCTAATATTCTCGAAAAATCTTTACTGAAGCAAATATTGTTTCATATTTGGCATGTATAAGTTTTAAAACTCTTGTTGTGTTATAAATGAAAACACACTTTGGTTTAGTACCGTGGGATATTTTAATCCCCAAGCCACAACAAATCACGTGTTGCTCCCAGCTCAGCTGGGATAAAAATGGGAGAAACTAGCTGTGTGCTCTATTGGCAGTTTTAGAAAGCTACCAGGATCATTAAAGGACTCAGTGGTCCCGTCTGTTTGTGAGATTGTTTACAAAATGTTTGGGATATAAAAAACCAGGGTACGAACGTAGGGTTAAGATACATGATAAAATATTTTTTTATCCTCTTAGTCAGCTTATTGCCAATTTTGAACCACAGCTGTTACGATTACTTGCTTTTCGTTCAAAATCTAAAATCACCAGCTAAGCCAAGCCCACAACAAATAAAAATAAACCTGAATTGCTAATTCTATGCAGCACGTCGAGGTTAATTTTAAACACTTGAGCTAGAATAGCGCTCAGAGATGTTTAAACCCAAAAAATACACAAAAACATTACGTTAGACTCCATCAATTTGTTTTTTGTTGTTTATTTTGAAGTTAAGCACAAAGCTATACAATAGGCTGCCTGTGGTCTGCCCACCCCGGGTATCGAAATCCGATTTCTAGCTTTGTTAGTCCGCAGACATACTGTTGTGCCACAGGGTGGCGACTATAGTGATGATACTTCTTTAATTCATTTAGTTATTTTATGTGTGAAGACATATATATACTGTTATAATTTTTCTTTTCTTTTTTTTCTCATATTATATGACCAAGAATTTTGTCATTGTTAATAAAGTTTTGAACACCAACGTACGTACGTCTTCAGTTTCTTTTGCGGGTTGATCAAAAATAAGAATAATATAAATACAAACTGATGAAAACACTGGAAAATGTGATAATAAATTTACATAATATTTTGATAACTTAATAATACCCCCCCCCCCAGTAGCCCAACGGTATATCTGCGGACTTATAACGCTAGAATCCAGGTTTCGATACCCGTGGTGGGCAGAGCACAGATAGCCCTTTGTGTAGCTTTGTGCTTAACTACAAACGTCCTTAATAATATTTATACGCCACCGCTAGGGAAGCTGGTGTCAGTTTCATAATACATATATATTTACTAAAAATAAACGTGATCAGCTACAAGGTGTGTTAACGTTTTAATGTGATTAAAAATTCATAGATAAACTAATTATAAAATTAGGTTATGTTGCTTTGAGAAACTAAAGTAAATGAAAATATAGTGATTGTATTAGATGTAACCCACAGTTATCAGATAGTGACCAACAACTTGTGCATGGCTAACCTGATTTCAACTTTGTGCAGGATGCCAGAATAGCAGTTTTGTGACTTTGCGTCACTATTTGTTTTAACAAACAGAAGGGATGAAAAATTCACTGTACATGAATGATAACTCAATGAGAATGGTCGCAAAGCAACCATAAAGCAAGAGACATAGCAGGGCACTTGTCAAGGTGGACGCGGAACGTTTTCTCAGACAACATACATGTACCTTCGTATACCTGAGGAATTGGCACTCGAATAGAGTGTCAGAATTCAGAAAAATAATATTATATATATGTATATGGGTTCTGTTTTCTTTGCCAATTGTCGAAATAAATGGCTTTTACTTATATTTCTTAATAGTATAAATATATACTATGTAGTTGTTGGGATTAGAATTCTTCTATAATAGGTATTTATGACTTGTTAGCGATAAAGTGAACGATGAATAAACAGCATGCACAATACTTGTTTTCAAATAATATATATATTCGGAAGAAGTTAAACGTATGTACAATAAATTATTAACATTATAGAGAATGTAAGCATCTCGTAAACGTTATATCAGTGTATGTATAATTTTCCTCTTTTTGTCAAAAGACCACTTAGGCCTGTTCAATTACTTTAGAATCTCAGTTGACAAGCAGAACTATTTTCTCTAATACTATCGCAATATTAGTGTGGTGCGATTCACTAATGATTGTGGTCTTCTTTCTTCTGAAGATCCTATATTCCTTTTGTCAAAGTGCACTCAGTCTGATTCAGTTACTTTAGAATTTCGCTTTGACGGAATAAACTTATTTTTTCTTATTTCCTTTTCCACTGTTATATATATATTAAAATTAAGAATTTGATCTTATATAGCTAAAGTCAGGATTGAAAATTCTCTATCAATTCAGTCTTTGGTAGAGTAGGAATTCGGCTAATAGTGTAGGCTGAACCATTGTAAGTGTAACGCTATAACCAAACCCACTATGTGGAAGGATCTTAGATACAAGACATAAAACTATTACTCTATGTCATGATATAAAAGACTGTTTGGTTTAAATATTATTGATTAATTCATACTTGTGAGTGAATATTTTATTATTTTTAAGTTTTGTTATAATAAGAGTTAAAAGCAGACGATTGTAGAAGGTTTTGTTAATAACTAACTGGTGTCGAGAAAATAAAAAGAGGCCAGACGACAATGTAATAAAGATATAAATAGCCTGAGACGAGCGGGAAGCAGCAGACAGACAGTATTAGACAAGATAGAAGCAAAGAGAATATAGTTGGTGTGAAGTTAAGTAACGTAAAAGTGATAGGCCTAACGTTCTTTCGACTGTCTACTATCTTGTGTATCATTCAACTAAGTTTCTCAGAAGATTTAGAACTCTTTGCCTGATGATTTTAGCAACATGAAGTATTACATTGTGTTTGATTTTACAGAGCAGTACCCTGAGGTTTCCAATACTTTGCGAGTAGACCTAGGTCTGAAGAAAAGCCACTGTTAACAGAAACCTCTGACTTGCATAGTGTCTAGAAGACTTCCATGACTCCTTCCTAGAGTCTGAAGCCCTCATGTTAAATTGCCAACATTGAGCAAGCTTTCAGTCTCTTCAGTGATACTACTTTGGAGATAAGCCTTCCCATTATAGAAGCTATGCAGTCAATTTCACCAACTGTGGCTCTACCCAAGCATATATATAGAGAGAAGGACTAAATAAAAAGACCAAACGTCCAATACATGCCTCATCAAAGGATATCATGATGTTCAAAATAATGATATCTATGATATATTTGGTGAGACCACGACATCCATTAGCAAAGAAAGGTGTTATCAAAGTATAAATACACTTATAATAAATAATTTAAGAACAAAAATGGACCTCTTGGTCCACCACGGCCATCCCATGTTCTAAACCAAAGTTGAATATGAAAATAAAAACTCAGAGTCAGTCATTGTCATTCACATATTTTCAAGCCTTTATTTAAACTCCCTTAAGTTAACTGCATTAACCTCATTTGAAGGCAACCCATTTCAAAGTAAAAAAAAACACATTAGAAAAATATAATTATCTAAGCTGAGTATGACTTATATCCTGCAAAATGTATATTTGTGTCTCCTAGTCTTATCATTATCATTAAGTACGAAAAAAATGATGCATTAATATTATAAACTCCCTTAACAATCTTTAAACATGTCAATCAGAACCTCTTTAACTCTTCTTTTTTTCAAGACAAAACAATTACAGAAAAGCTTAACCTGTTATCGTATGAATGGTAACCTTTCCATTCCACTTATCATCGTAGTAGCCCTCCTCTGAATCCTTTCCAACAATTCAATATTTATTTTAAGGTAAGGAGCCAAAATTGAACATAATACTCTAAACATGGCCATGCGACCTATAAAATAAAATTGTAATATCTTTAGACTTGTATTCAATATTTCTGTAGATACAACATAAATTCCCGTTTACTCTACCACTAGCAGCAACAAATCACTTAGATGGCTTAAGAGACTGAGCAACAAGAACATCAAGTACCTTTTCTTCCATATCACTGTTAAGTTTATTCTCATCAAAAGTCTACTTATCATACAAATTATGATATTTCAGATGCATTACCTTTCATTTATTTTAATTAAAAGTCATTTGCCATTTATTCACACAACTCATCAAATAACCCAAATCTTTTTGTAAATCAACATCATCATCCTCACTGCCAGAAACGTTCAAAACTGCAATACCATCAGTAAATTTAAGTGATTTATTGATTATTCCTTCATCCATGTCATTGGTATAATTCAAAAGAACAAAGGTCCTAACACTGAGCCCAGAAGTACCCCACTTGTGATATTAATCCAAGTTGACTGGACTCCATTTATAACAACCCCTGCTTTATTCCATCCAGCAACTTTTCTACCCAATGAGTCTTTTATGTGGTACCTTGTCAAAGACCCAAATAAGCCAAATCTACAATTGTATCCTCATCTATACAAGCAGTGGCCTCTTTAAAAAATTAGTAAGGCAAGATTTGACCATAATGAAATCATGTTGATTATCCAACAAAATTTCAATTATTGTTAAAGGACTTTGCAAAGCATATTTTATCAGACTTTCATAACTTTTCTACCACTGCCATTTTTTAGAAACTTTCAGGTTAGCTTATTTTCACTAATTGGTCAGACAGACTCTAGGATCAAAGCTATTTTAGATTTTTTGTTAATTTATAATATAGAAATGGTTGGTAGGGTGGAAAGTGAGGAACATATAGGTGAAAGTGATCATTCTTCAATTAAATTTAATATTTTTCTGTATATTGAGATAAGGAATAACGATGTTTTGGTTCCAGCTTTCAAAAAAGACAAGAATTATCTTTTGTGAACTTAAGATACTGTGGAAAACATTTAAAGTTAAATTTTTAAATATTAAAGATAGGCATACTCCTTATATAAAAAAAGGTGACTACAAGTAAAAACACACGTTGGCTCACAAAGGGTATAAAGGATTAAACTAGAGAAAAACATTTTATATTCCAGAAATGTTAAACTGACTACTATGATTGGAGATTTATATAAGATCAAAAGAACTAGTGAAATGGGAATTAGGAAATCAAAAAATTATATGAAAAAACTTGGCTGAAAATATACACATTAATAGTAAGAATCTCTTTAAATACATTAAGAGCAAGCAAAATGAAGCGAGTAGAGCCTTTGCGAGATGATAACAGAAGGCTCATATTTGAGATTATGAGATGGCAGAATTATTAAATTTTACTTTTTATTCAATTTTAACCGATGGAGTTATATTCCTTATCCTGATCAGATAGTAGATGGAAACATGGTCGAACAAGGTGATCACATTAATTCTGAGTCTATCAAGAAAAAATTGTGAAAGTTAAAGAATGATAAAGCTTCTGGCTAGAAAATGTTTACCCAAGGGTTTTGAAGAAGGTTAAGGATTGGATATGTGAGCTACAAGCTACTGTGTTTTGTAAGTCCTTGAATGGTAGGCAGATGCCAGAAGATTGGAAGCTGGCTAAGGTTTTCAAAGGAGGAGATAAAAATTGTCGTAGTAATTATAGGCCTATTAGTCTTACATAAGTGGTGGAAAATATTTTGAAAGATTGATAAAAAGATGCTTTGAAAAGTCAATTAATAAAGTTTAAAATTTTGTTGTATAATTATGATGCACTCAGGGAAAATCTTGCCTTACTAATCTTTTGACATTCTTTGAGGAGGTTTTTGTTTACTTGGATAAGAATACGAGTGTGGATTTGGTATATCTTAATTTCCAGAAGTAACTGGGCAAGATGCTACATAAAAGGCTTGCTAAACATATTTATCTAGATGTGTGATTGGCTCATTGATTAGAAAATTGGCTGTATAGAAGAAAGCAAATGGTTTGTGATAAATGGAGTTCAGCCAAACTGGATTAATGTCATAAGTGGGTACCTCAGGGATCAATGTTAGGACCTTTGCTCATTTGGATTTACACCAATGACATAAACGAAGAAATATTCAATAAATTATTTAAATTTGCTGATTGTATTAATATTTTGGGTATTGTTGACTGTGAAGAGATTCTTCTGCTTTACCAAAGGACTTGGGTTATTTGTTTGTTGAGTGAATACATGGCAAACAACTTTTAATTATAACAAATGCAAGGTAATGCACATGGGATATGATAATTTGAATTATGAGTATAATTTTGATTTGAATAACTTTAACAATGTTGTGGAAGAAATGTTTCTTGGCATTCTATTTGGTCAGTCCCTTAAGCCCTCCAAATGATGTGTTGCTGCTAGTGCTGGAGCAAATAGAATTTTAGGTTATATCTACAGAAATATTAAATATAAGTTTAAAGTGATTATAATTTCATTGTGGTTAGACCACATTTGGAATATCGTGTTCAGCCTTGGGCTCTTTACCTTTAGTAGGACATTGAATTGTTGGAAATGGTTTAGAGATTGGCTACTAGGAAGACACCATGGATGAAAAGGTTGTCACATGAATACAAGTTAAGATCTCTGAAATTGTTTTGTTTTGAAAAAAAAAAGTGTTAGAGGGGATCTGATTGAGGTATTTATGATTGTTAAGGAAATTTATAATGTTGATGCATCACCATTTTTGTGCTCAATGATGAGAATGGTAGGACTAGGGGACACAAATATAAATTTTGGCAGGACAGCACTCATCTTCAGCTTTGGTAGGTTTATATTTATAGTAGGGTTTTTGAACTTTAGAGTGGATTATCTTCAGGTGTGGAGGATGCAGTAAATTTAAAGGATTTTAAAGGAAGGCTTGATAAATATATATATGATAAAGGTTGGCTTTGAGTGTTTATTTAAATTTTTAGTTTTAATTTAGTGGATGGCACAGCCTAGATGGCCGAATTGGTCCCCTGTTGTCCTTTAACTATATGTAATATGTTAGATATTTCAAACTTTTAGAGCTCAGTTTTCAAACGTCTTCACTCTCCAATAATATGGGAGGTAGTATCATTAATGCTACAGTAGGTTATTGCTGTCCACTTGGATATCAATAGGGGAATGTGAACTTTGGTTCAAGGGCTACCATCTTTCCAACCTCAATAGCATTGAGATCTCCAAGAACATCTCTAAGTATGGTACCAGTCAACTACATACTAAAGCAAACAACTAATCAAAAATACCATTCTAAATAGCAGGCAGCAAAGTGGACAAGTGTTTGAGCCATTATTACTTAGTTTTGTGGTTTTAAACTCAGATTCTAAAGTTGTTTTGTTATACATTGAAAGGTGTTTTTATTATATATTTTGAACTTTGATGTGAATTAATTTACTATTCTTAAATACTATTTTTTAAAAGTACCTTGATTTTTATAATGTTTTATTGTATTTAATTTTGCTTTATTAGTGATGAAAGATATCATGGTGTAGTATCTTTCTTTAATTCATACTGATCTTTTTAAGGGTATTTCTTTCTCTTTATTTGTTTGTTATGTTAAAGGATTATTAACACATTTTTGTACTTTGATTGTGTCCATAGTAGGCTAATCTGTGTTAAAAATATTTCATTTTTGTAATGAAATAATATATTCTTGTAAGCTTCATTGCAGATGTGCAGCAATGCTTAAAGGTAATTTGACTACGGATTTTCGTGAAATGATGTACTATTTCTCTTAAGAGACCTTATAAGATATTAAAAGTATTGATTAATCAGTATTAAACGGTCTATGTGATAGTATATCTATATTAAGGGGTATTTTGAAATTATAATATTAATTTGTATCAATGTTAAATGGACTGATGAAATGTTCTACTATAGTTGTATCATAAATAATGTTCTGTATTTTGTACTCTCATGACTTGATTTGGAGATGTATTGATTATTCATTTTAACAGATTCATGTTTGTAGGCCCGGCATGGTCACGTGGTTAGGGCGCTCGACTCGCAA
>NW_013665804.1:537907-546865 GCF_000517525.1 Limulus polyphemus | reverse complement strand
GCTAGCGCAGATAGTCCTCGTGTAGCTTTGCGCTAAATAAAAAAAAACAATCATATTTGTAGTTTGATTTTAATTTTGATGACGGAACATCATTACAGGGTAGTGTTACTCTATCTTATATTTATGTTTTGCTGTGTAAGTTTTTCATAAGAGCAAGTGCAAGCTTCCACAAATAATGACTAGTTTTCACTTTTAATTATTTTTCTACAACTGAATTCTAGACTTCAAAGTTAGGAATGAAAGAAGAAATATGATGTGTGAAACATATCAGGTGTTTTTTCTTTAATTTGGACATGTGACCATTTCATCTTCATCAAAAATTTTCAGAATATTCACACATACATAAATGTATACATGTGTGTAGTTTAACAATAGAGAAATTATTTTTTTTATTAGCCTAACATGCTGTTGGCTTATGTACACATTGTTATAGATCATTTTTGTGCTAGTGGATTTTTCCATGGAAGATGTCATTGTTCATTATAGAACTAGATAGTTACGTTCACGATGCAGTCTTTATAAGGAGGTCAATTAAACAGAGACTTAGTGACACCTGGAGGATCTGTTTCTTCCCTTCCTTTGCTCATGGGATGACCATGAGTGGCGTGGGTAGTACATGGATTCTGTAATAGATGATGTTATTGTTTTTACTATATAGTGGTTTATATTCTCAGTCTTAGGCCTATTTCGATAAGATTTTCTACAGATCTCCACTGGTAAAGATCTCTCTCCAGTTTTCGGAAAGAAACCCTGTTTATCATTTTGTGTCAATGTGACCTACTGAACTGTTTGTCTGTTGGTTAATAAAGAATTGCTTGTTTTTCGCCAGAGCGAAATGGTGTCATAAAAAGACAAATTGAACCAAAAATCAATTAAGTATGTGGGTTCATGAAATGAATCATCTTAACACTTTTCCCATCAAATATACATGTTAAAAAAGTGGTGAAAGAAGTTACATCCACGAATGACTGAGTCATCAGATGACAAGTTACCAATTCATACTACTGCAATTCTTAAAGACTGGTTCAAAAAACAAGAAGAAGAGTTTAGCCAATAAAGCCATCAGATTTAAAGTCTGTCACATTTTCATAAACTGGATGAACGTAGTTTAGAACTTCTTTGGATCATCATCTTGAACCAATATAGGTAATTGTGGTTTTGCTTAAATGATTTCCTTGTTCTAAGTAGTGGTCATTTAAGATAGTTTGTAACTCACCTGGCCAAGCTTCCGTGACATCTTTGAATATGTGGATTATACACAAATGAAGGAATGGTGTACAGGTTTATATGAGCAGAGTTAACTTCTTATTGAATGTAGTAAGAGTGATCACTAGTGTAAATAATTTATGATTGTAGGATATCACAATAGTACAGTGGTCTGACCAAAAGCTCTGTATGAACACAGTTCTTTCTCTCATTTAATGCAGACAAGTTTTCTACCCCATCCACAAAAAATAATTCACTACAATGAACTCTGGCCAGATAGATAGTAGTGTAAGAGTGACATATTAGCATCTCATTCTATGTGTTAATAAAGTTTATTTATTTACGTTGTATTTGTGATCGTTTCATATTTTTTTGCTGTTTCATTTTAATTCTGTTACTCTTCAAGCGCTTCGTTCTCAAACCTTCGATTTTAGTTTTATCTGTAAATATCACATGAAAACCATAGTCATTTCCCAAATAACTTTTTTTGTGCCATACGTCAACAACATAATAATTCAAAAGTTTTGAGACGGCTTGACTGGGAAATATTTGATTATAAATGTACGATGATTGTTGTTAAAGATTTATTTGAATTTGTAGCCAATAAAAAATAATCAGTTAATAGCAAGTTCTTCTGTCAATAGAAATTTATTTTAGTACATATTCTTTATTGTATTTATAAACCCTTATCAACAGTCAAATAGTATATATATATATATATATATATATATATAATGTTCTTAAATTCAAATAGCAAAATTTGTGTATATGTGCTGCTTTGTTGTCAGTTGTTAAAAAAAAACGCAAACAAGACTTAAAGAAGTATTATTCAAGTGAAGAATCTTGGAAAATATTCAAAGGTTCACCCTTGTAGTTCCGTGCATTTTCCTTGGGGGGGGGGGAGAGCAAGAACCGTCACATAGGTATTCATCACGTGTTGGAGATTTGCATATTTATTAAATTTTGCGAAACGCTACTTGAGAGATACCTGCGTTATTCCTAATTTAGAAATGATAGACTATAGTGAAGGCAGTTATTCAACATCACCCATCGCTAACTATTGGTCTACTTTTTACGAAGGAAAAGTGAGATTGGTCGTCATATTATTACGCCCCCATGGTTGAAAAGGCTAGTATGTTCGATTACGAGATTCGAACCCACGACCTGCAGGTAACGACTCAAGCGTTCTAACCACCAGGCCCAAAGTTTTAGTGAACCTCTTAATTGATCAGTTAATTCACTTGGCTTACTTGCAACAGTATTTTTAAAACACATCATTCATGTTACAAAAATTGGTTGATATTTAGGTATCTCATGTTTATTCCCGAAATTAAAGATTTTGAAGAAGCTGATATTGTGCTCCCAAATAGAAGTACATTTTTTTTCTTGGAACGTGTTGAGCTTTAAAATTACGTAGTCTGTTTTAAAGTTTTTTAAAAAAAAATTCTAGAAATTTTACCATCTTTTCAGTTATTCGAGCCCCTTTATAAAATTGACAGTCAATTCCGTTTTTAGGTTAAGAGTAGGAGTGCAAACTGGTTGCCTTCTCTCTGGTCAATAGTTATAAAGTAAGGACAGCTATATCTGAATCTCTAGGTCTTTGTCCTTCTTGCCTAGTCCATGTGTCTGTCGCATTAACTGTCATTCAGGTTAAAAAGACCTTTTAACAAGTTTACAAGTAGTTCGAAATTCTGGGTTCGAAGAATTTGTCAGAGCATTTCTCTTACCAATGATCTATAAATCCAAAACCATAAAGAGTGATTTGCAAGAATATAATTTTGTGAGAAGAAAAATAATAAATTCATAGACTTAAAACTGGTTAATGAAAGACACTGGAATGAGGGTTTGGTGTAGCCTTGCGATTAACGTACCTTTTGGCTCGCGTTCTTTTGCCGAAATAACTCACTCTGCCATGACCGTAGGCGTGTTATAAGAATGACGGTAAGAAAAGAGTAGCCCAAGAGTTGACAGTAGGTGTTGTTGACCAGTGGCCATCCTCCTATGAGTATATATCCCTGTGTATTTTTGCGGGACATTTAATTTAAAAAATAAAAAAAAACACACGACAGATCGTGCTGTTTCACTAACAGAGGAGTGTTTAGAGAAAAACAATCACTAGAAATATCAAGAATACTGGATAAAGTAAGCCCTATAAAATGTATGAAACATGGATATTTTCGTATTTATAACTATATCGACTACACCAGTTTGTCTCAAGTTATCCCATATTGCTAGAAAACTGTGTTTTTATCTGTAAAAATGACCTCGACTGAATGATTGTACTGTTAAGCAAACGACTTTGTTATTTTCCAAGATTGTTTCAATCACAACTTATTTGTATTCGTTTTCAAGTTTTTCTTTCAAAGACCATTTCCAAAACGAACAAATACCTATTTTATAGTTTTTCTGGCTTATCCATCATTGGAGCTTTAATGTGGGAATTTAATAAAACCTTTAGCTTTAAAGGTAGACGAAGAAAAAGCACAAAACTTAGCAGTGTAGACATAAACTCTTACATGTTATCGTTGACTGTTTTAGTTTAAACTTTTTCTGTTTGGAGGAGATAAATTATCAAACAGTCTGATTTTTTGTAAAATATAATAAACAATATCTTAGTATGTTATACACCCATTTCAATACTATTACCAGTATATAACTATAGCTAAAAAGAAAGCACAATTAGTTACCTATAATATTTACTTAGAAAACAGAGAATAAATATGGTTGTGATATCATTAGTCTAGTTTCGTATATTTTACGATAAACTTCGCTTATTTTGCAACACCACCAATATTGAAAAATACAATATAGTTAAGAATCTTTAAAAACGAAAAAATATTTATTTTTCGATTATTATCATTGTTATTTGTACTTCAGTAAAATGTGTACTGCCGTAAAATTATTCTATAACTATTAAGAAGAATCATTGTTGGTTTCAACCTGAGGAGGGATGTCACAAAAATTCCGAAAGGCTTGTATATTATAAACTTCCTTTTCATTCATGAATATGTACATTCTGCTGGAAATGAGACAAAATTATCATGTCTAGTTTATCAAATTGTTATCATTTTAGTCCAATCAGTCCTGTTTACTTATATGTCGCCAAAATGCTATTAATACTAAGATTCAATAACAAAAATACACGTAATTTGCTAGGTTAATAGTATTACCAAAAGTTTTCTGTAACTTAAAATCTTGCTTTATATCAGGTTCAGATCTAAATATCCAAATCATGGGATTTACACAGTCATTTCAAAATGTAACTAGAAACAGACAAGAAATGACATTGATATTGATATATATAGACCCTACTTGTAACTTGAAAAACCGAACTCAGTAGTTATGTCACTTCCTGTTGGTTAGTTACCACTCGCTGTCGTTTAAGTAGCGGTTCTAAGAGCCACAATAAAGCAACAATGATGCTCAGAACTCCCAGAACGAGGAAAACATTATCATAAGATCCAATGTGGTCCCGAAAATATCCTGTTTGAATAAAACAGATAAAATATAATCGTAAAATAGGTAAAGTACGTAGTTGAGTAAGAAAGTACATTATGCTAATATAAAAATAGGTTGGTAAACAACGTTTACAATCATATATCGTTGTTTATCTACCTATTATAAAAGTACTTCGTTACTTGCTTGATTAAAGGCATGTTTAAGCCTAGAGAATAAAAAACAAACAGTTGTATAATAAACGTTACACCTGATTTTTATAAGGATAAAATTGGTATCTTTAGTTCGAAAATAATATTATGGTTATAGCATTTAACATATAAAAACTTAAGCAACACTAGTGTCTAAAAGTGATAAGACAACCGCAAACTTACCTATCAAAAGTGGTTTGCCCATAGATGTTACTCCAACTACAAACATTAGTAGACCTTGGGCGATGGCTTGAATCTCTAGTCCTAAATATTCGGGCACAGCCACAATAACTAACACACGTGTCAGGCCTGCGAGCATACCAAAGCCTAAACATAGGAGGTGCATCGCCAGGTTATTGTAAGCTACTGAAAACATGGCAAACAAAATTCCCTTTAAAAGAATGCTGAGTATCATGGAAGTTTTTCTCTTGATGGAGAACCGATCAGAAATCCACGGTAAAAGTATAGATCCTAATGCGTCAGTGGCTGAAAACTCAATAATCAGATGACTTGCTGATGCCTCAGAGGCTCCTCTATCCACCGCAAAGTCCACAATAATCATAAAAAATGTGTGCATTGTATTAAAAAACACAGAATGGGTTATGGCGATAAGAATAAACATTGGGTTTGAAC
Source organism: Limulus polyphemus (assembly GCF_000517525.1). Classification (NCBI taxonomy): domain Eukaryota; kingdom Metazoa; phylum Arthropoda; class Merostomata; order Xiphosura; family Limulidae; genus Limulus; species Limulus polyphemus. The sequence goes on along the minus strand of NW_013665804.1, from coordinate 541,379 downwards.
AAAGTAAAATAAAATGTTCAGAGCCGCTAGAAAATTGTTTGCGCATTTGTTCTCTTTAACCATTAGTTGTTTTGTTAGTCCATGGACGTTTAGCGAATCTTCCCTTTTAGGAACACTTTCATTGCTAGCCTCACACAGGTGTGATGACTCGTGCAACCCCTCTATAGATAGCGCGTCGATGTCATCTGTGACCAATATGTCATCCTCCTTTACTGGTGATGGTATGGAGAACTCGTTGTATGTCATATTTTCAAATTTTTCTTCTTTAATAGAGATTTTTCTTTCATTTATTGACGACAGAGTCAGTGATGTCGTCTGGTGTGATAATGTTTGTGAAGGAATCCGAGAGAGCGGCTGGAGGCAGATTGCAAAAATGATAGCATGCAAAACGACACCCCCCATAATCAACAATGTCCCTCGTAGAGAGTAGGTGTATAGAAGATATTCGAGAAGTGGTGGGAAAATGAAAGAGCTTATTGTGGATCCAGCACAGGTAAGTCCAATAGCAAAGGCTCGATATTTGTCAAAGTTCCGACTAATGATGACTGGAAGCATTGGAAGAGTAATTCCTATGGCAGTACCTATATATGTTGATAGTAGCAGATTCTTTATTGTAAACATACATATTTATAGAAATACATTAATTAATATAAACTCTTTTTCTAAAAGTTTGCGATAAAAATAACACTATTCTTAAAATAACAACCCTTTCTAAATTATCTTTAAAAAATTGAAATTCATTGTATGGTGGTCAGTTATACTTCATGAATAGTGGTCTCATATTTACTGGTTTATACAAATATATATGTATATATATATTATTTCAAAGAAAGATAAACTGTTGTTAATTTGTGTTATTGCTACATTCACTGCGGCTTTGAAGTATACGGTCAGACTTTTTTCATCTGTACATTGCCGTATATGGGACTTCGTTGACATCGTGAGAGGTACTGATGTGAAGAGACACAAAATGATTCACACATTGTTCGGTAACAATGCTTGAGTGGATGGAGAGTGCCTGAACACTCATAAAAATCCCTTACCAGTTCACGGTTAAAAATCAAATCCCATTCACACATGACTCAAATATAACAAAAAATCCAACAAACTTAGTAAAAGTGGACACAGATAACACACAAGACATAACAAATTTAATAAACAATGGTATCATTATGTGGTACCAACGCTACACAGTGGAACAAACTAAGACATCAGCCATAGTAGTAACTCAATGCTACAACTGCCGATGATTTGGGCGTGTAGCGGCGGCTTGTCAAGAAGTCAATATGTGTAAGATGTGGCGAAGACCATCGCATAACACAGTGTAAAAAACAAAATATAAAACAATCAAATCACGCATATACGAAATATAAAACCCCAATGCATAAAAACGAACACAGACACAAGCAACACAAACAAACCAGAAAAAAAAACCCTTATTACCAACAACACAAGTTCAAAAAGCAACTACTTACGCCACAGCAGTTGCAAATACAATAACAAAACTCAAAAAAGTCGCAGAACTCGAAAATTCTACAACAACCAAAGAAACAACAAAAAACAGCAACACAACTAAATGAACAAAAACCTGAAACTACACTAACATAATTCGATGACGAGGAACCCACTTTGAGACTAATAATGCTTGGAGACGGCTTGAATGGGTAATGAAGAAAAATTTTAATATAAGTTTAACATAACAGCAAATGTTATTTTAATGCATTATGTCTCCAAGCATTATTACACTAACAGAAGTGCTAAAAAACATAGTTACAGAAGTTATGACAGAACTCTCAAATCCAACAAGAACAAACAGCTGCATATACATATTAATAAAAATAATAACACAAAAGATACAATCACATCTCCCTCAAATTATATTACCAATTACAGGCTCACTAATAAATTAAATTCACTATGGTACAAGTCAACATCCAAGGTGCACTTGCTTCCAAGAAACACGAGATTGAAGATATAACCAAAACCATTGAACCATATATATTTGTAATATGTGAAACTTGTTTACATTTCACTCATAGTTTTAGAATAAAAGGTTATTCAATTATTAGAAAAGATCGAACAAACAAAAATGACCTCAACAGAGGAATACTGCTGTTTGAATTAGAACTGATCGTAAAGAAAGTGCAAATAACTTCCACAAATGAGTGTATTCTTATAGATTTACAAACTGAAAATGCAATAAATGTAACGGTAGCAGGTAAATACTGCTCACCGAACAAAAAGCTTGATACCGACCTATTATGCTATATAAATAATCATAACCCTAATACCATTATAACCGGAGATCTTAATAGTAAGCATTTAATATTTAATTGTAAATCAACAAGTGCTAATGGCAGAACTTTATATAAGTAATTATTAAACACCAACACAGTATTATGAAATTATGCTACTCCGACACATATTTCATATGCACATGGCGCAAGTGGTATTCTGGATCTATGCTTGGGTTCGTACAATATGAGTCGAAAATGTTTAAATTTTGAAGTAGGACGGGATATTTACAGCGATCATTTACCTATCTGGTGTATTTTCAATCTCACCCCCCTTCCTTATACAAATAAATTAATAGTAACCGAAAAAATTAACTATAAAAAAGTTAACTGGATCGAATATAAATCAATTCTTGACAAAATTCTGCCGAAAGAAAAGTAAATAACGCCGCGTACACATCCAAAATAGATGCTTATTGCCATACAACCACATTGCCTAAAAACAGTAGCAAAACGAACTATACCCAAGCATAAACAACCAATAACGACACAAACTTGGCAACCTCACGCACAAATACTAGAAATGATAAAAGACAGAAGGAAACTACGTAGACAATTCATACAAAGCAGAGATCCCGTACTTAAACACAAATAAACGCACTAAGAAACAAACTAAGAAATGAAGTCCGACAATTAAAACAAGACAGCTGGGATAATTTTTCCTCACAGCTAAATGACAAAACTGACTCAAACCAGTTCTGAACACACCTAAAACTATTTATTAACACAGGAAACCTAAACAGTAGCTACCCACCTTTAGAAACACAAAATGAGACAGCATATACAAACACTGAAAAGGCAAAGGCATTTAAAGAACACCTTCAAAATACGTTTAAAACATACCAGGAACCAGATATGAATGTACATTTTTTAAACAAAGTTAATAACTATATTACACCAAAGAAAACCACGTACACATTAAAATTCCCTGTTAACACACAAAGTACAACAATGAATATGGATGAAACGGAAAATTCAATCACTTATCAGTTCGCATAAACAATCACAGAAACAAAGGTAAAATTAGCTATAAGAGCTACAAAAAACAAATCACCAGAGGAAGATGGCATACAAGCTATCTTCCTCAAAAAAGGCACCCAGAGACTGTATGGACACTCTTTAACTTATCACCGGGGCCGGCATGGCCAGGTGGATTAGGCACTCGACTCGCAATCTGA
>NW_013665804.1:516621-537897 GCF_000517525.1 Limulus polyphemus | reverse complement strand
CTTACACTGCTAAATTAGGGACGGCTAGCGCAGATAGCCCTCGTGTAGCTTTGCGCGAAATTAAAAACAAAACAAAAAAAACTTATTACCAAGTTCTTGGAAGCAAGCGATTGTACTAATAGTCCAAAAAAAAAAGAAAGTAAGCGAATAAACCAAACAACTACCGCCCGATCAGCCTGACTAGCTGTAGGAAAAATTCCTGAAAGAATAATAAGAATAGACTCTCAAATTACCTTGAAGCAACCTCAAAATTACCAGAAATCCAAAATGTATTTAGAAAATTTAGACAGACAACAGACCACTTGGTCAGTTTGACAGAAACAATTATAGGTAGTTTCAATAAAATCGAATGCACTGTCGCCTGCTTTCTCGATGTCGAGAAAGCTTTCGACAATGTGTGGCACGATGGTTCTGCATGCCAGAAATGGAACTACCGCGTGGGATTATTTTTTTGGAAAATAGAAATAGTAAAATAAATGTTAGGGGAACCATTTCTGAGTCGTTTACCCCAGATGAAGGTGTCCGTTAGTCTTATTCTATTCATTATGTATGTGAGCAATATGCCCTTAAAAGACCCAAACTTTGGGTTTGCATCACAATTCGCAGATGATGTTGTGGTCTGGAAAAGTTCCACCCACTCCATCCATAGCAGCGACAAGTCTTCAATCACCATTAAATAATATAGAAGAACACTGCCAAATTATCGTATGAAATAAATGTTCCAAAAAATCAATTACTTACTTTCACAAGACAAACAAAACATAAAAATGATCCACCAAAATTATATATGAATGAAACGCTTCTCCAGACCACAACCTCTGCAAAATATTTAGGTTTAACCTTCGACCCAAAGCTAACGTGGGTAAAATATACAAATAATATATTAACAAAAATTTGGAAACACACAAACTATGTAAGAAGTCTAACCGGCAAAAACCACGGAATATCACCAGACAATATTATAAAAATCTACAAAACATATATACGCCCTATAAATGAATATGAATGCCCCGCATGGATAAACATAGCAACCAAACACATGAATAAACTACAATCAATACAAAATTATCTAATTACTACAGCACAGAGTTAGTAATAATAACAATAACAACAAAGTAATCTATCAACAATATCACCTGTCAGATTGCTGATACAAATTTGATAATATTACAGTAACAGTAGAACACTCAATCAAAAATATTTCCTACCAGACTACTGACACAGAGTGGTAATAATAACAGTAAAATCAAAATAATCAATTAGCATAAATCTTGGAAGCTGATTCCACATAATATCAAATAATGACAGCAACGGTAGGACATTTGGTGAAAAATATTTTCTGTTATAAAAAGAAGTTAACTGCAGTTGTTATTTCTAGTTTTTTATGTAATTTCAAACCTTCTGGTTTTCCAATATTTTGGCAACTTTAGATGTTTAAATCGTAAAAATATTTTCTGCCAAAATATTTAAGCAGCATATTGATCACAGTAATAGCAAGTGTATGAAACTCAGACAACAATATCACCTACTAAACCATTTACACTGAATTGATAACAATAATAATAACAGTGTCAACAGAATACTCAGTCAACAATATTACTTACATGATTAATGACACAGAGTTAATAATGATAATCGTATCAGTAGGCTAGTCTGGCAACAATTTCACTAATAAACTACCGACCCAGAGTTGTTGATCATAAAAATAAGAGTAGTATAGTCAATCAACGTTATTGTCTACCAGACAACTTCTACGGAATTGGTAATAATAACAGTAACCGTTGGGAATTTAGAGAAAAGTATCACTAGTTGCTAGGCTACTGGCACATAATTAATACTAATAACAGTAATAGTAAGATACTTAGTCATTAGTATCATATATCAAACTATTGAAATACAGTTGGTAATAATATCAGCGAATGTATGAAACTTAGCTAACAATATTACCTCCAAGACTATTTACCAGAGTTGACAATGATATGATAGTGTGACATTATGAGCTACATAGTTGATAATAATAATAGTAAGATGTTGAGTCAATAATATGATAAACCCGTCTACTGATTCAATGTTAGTTTGAAATAACAGTGACAATATCAAGAATGTCATTCAACAGTCTACTGACCCAGAGGTTGTTGAATAGAACAGTAATAGTAGGATACAGTCATGAGACTACTGACACACAGTTGATAATAAACAAATTAAGCCTAGTGTTATTTTTTAAACATATATTATATTCATAAATATGATGAACTACAGATACTTCAACATAAAGTGAAAATGTATGTAAAATAATTCCACACCTTGTAAAACACCTAAGAAAATGATCAGATGCATCGTGGTTTGGGCTAAGAAACACAGACTGAGTGACAGGGCTAATAGCACCATTCCTGCGATCACAATACAACGGGCAGACACGAAGTGAATTAACAGTCCAGCGAATATTCCTGGAATAGATTAAAGTAAAATTGATATTCAATATTTATTGCACCTTATCGTACAAGTTTAAGCTGTGTATGGCTAAAATTGTACTTTAAAGATTACTTTAGGAACATTTATCTGAAATGTTGAATAAATTTAAGAATAACGACTAATAAAGAACGAATAACCAGAACATTGGTCTTATATTAATGAGTTATAATGTTATAACTGTGAATATCACAGGTTAAAATATTAAAATCTAACCATAAACTTTGACTTTTCCAAGATATGGTGTCTGATGAGTTGGATAAATGTCCTAGTTCGCCTCTGCTGAATTTATTCTTCCAACGGCCAGTTGTAATTTATGTGTTTACTACATGTCTACAAAAGAATATTAGTTCTCATATTGAGAAAACTTTCCGTTTTGGTTGAAGAATAAAGATTTATTTATGATACTTGTTTTAGTTATTTGTTGTCCACCCCTGACTTACAACACTAGAAACCGGGTTTCAATATCCATGATGGACAGAGCACAGATAGTCCATTATGTAGCTTTCTGCTTAACTTCCAACGAACAGTTATTAGTTAAATTAACTTCATTCTATTTGTTGTGTTGAATAAATTTGAATAAATCTTTTTCTGTAATGAAGAATCTGGTAGATCAACAAGATGACATTTTTGGGGCGTTCTACATATAATAAAAATTTCAAACAAATTAGATAACTTTTTTTTTTCCACTTGATAAAACTATTCCTCAATGTATTATCTAATTGGTTGACAAATATAAATTAATGGAAAAAATGTGAATGTGAAAGATAATAATTCCATCACAAACACTAAGTCAACCATTAATCCATAAATAAATCCGAGGATACAACAGAAATGTTAACAGTAATAAATAATGTGTATATTAGGTAGTATTTAGATGTCTATAAAATTAGGCCTTTAACCATGCAATATTTAAATGTTAAACATAGACCCTTCATCTTCATCACGTAGTGCCAAGATAATGTTAAAACTAAAATAATCATCAGGTAGTGTCTATCAAAAGCCGTTAAAACTAAACCATTTATCAGGTAGTGTGTAGATGTCGTTAAAGATAGGCCCATCATTACGTAGTATCTAAAAGTTGTTAAAATTAGATTCTTCGTCAAGCAGTGGCTAAATGTCGTTATAACTAGACTCTTTATTAGATAATATCTAAATGGCGTTGAAACTAAAGATTTATCAGGAAATGTTTAAATGTCGTTAAAAATAAAACCTTCATTAGATAATGTATAAATGTTGTTGAAACTAAAAATTTATCATGGAGTTTTTAAAGGTCGTTAAAACTAGACCCTTCATTAAATATCGTTGAGAGTAAACCATTCATATGTTAGTGTGAACATGTTAAAAGTTTAGCCCTATGTCAAGTAATAAATATCGTTAATTGTTTGTTTGGAATTAAGCATAAAGCTACACATTGGGCTATCTGTGCTCTGCCCACCACGGGTATCGAAACCTGGATTCTAGCGTTATTATAAGTCTGCAGACATACTGCTGTGCCACTGGGGGGCAAGTATCGTTAATAAAAACTAAAATCAAATTCATTTGGCAAGAATGTATCGGAATGAGTGAAATACAGCAATCATTAAATCGCCCGTAGATTAATAAACAGATTATTGAGGATTAAACAAATAGGATAATAACAAAATAAAAAATGTGCATGGGTAAAACTGTGCCTCAAAATAGATAGACATATACCTATCTATATAAATATAATAGTACTGTCTGTTGTCTGTCCGTGTAACTAGTTCGCAACGTGTCGATGGATCTTCACCAAAATTGGTATGGAGGTTCATCAGGTCCATGCAGGGGTACTTACAAATTTTCAGTTTTGCATTTTGCGGTTTTTATGGGCGTTTTTGCGGTTTTTTTACAATTACATATAAGGGAAGCAACTTTTCATGTCCTAAGATGACCTTTCATTAACCATGAATTTACATTACTTCCGTCTAGGGGACGGGTACTGCAGCTAGTAGTAAGTATAATGGTCGTATATCTGTTCCAAGTTAAGTTAGGGAAAAAAGTAAAAGATATGAAAATATGATTAAAACTAGTGAAAGATTTTGTTCCGGTGATCGTTTTAATTAATCAATTGAAAAAAAAACTTTTAAAATGACAAATCTATCAATTAATATTCATTAAAATGTATAGTAACAGAAAAATACAAGATATGAAAAAAAGGATAAATGTCTAGGATAAGTATGTTCAATATTGTGCCTTCACGTTCTGGAAAGAAGCATAATGAATTCCCTCTTCCGCTGGGAATGTGGTAAAACATACACAGACACTATACATACATTGTATATAGTGTAGCAATCTCATTTTCAGCGCATCCGTGATATTCTGTAAGTCAATTAAAACTCAAATCTTACCTGAAACAGTTAAGACTCAACAAAATTATGATATCATTCAAATCATGGCATTTAGTTAATACTTAGTCTTAGCTCCTGCATCACGATTTTGTTTTATTTTTGTGACAACTTTCTGTTTTACTCCAGTCATTCTAAGATTAGACTTCACACTAATTGCAACATAAGATATCTCAAATGATATCTTAGGAATATGTCCTCTATGATCTATCAAAAGTGTTAGTAAATCATGTTAGGGAGAACACTCAGAGAAATCGAAAATACAAAATGGGCGCCATTTGTAATACAAATAGAACGTAGATCTAAAGGTTTTTTATGACCATTTAGGCATGTAGAAATCGACTGAAAGCAAAATAAGATGGGAGTAGTGGATATCTGCAAACAAAGAAATGTCAGACTCATCATGCCCAATAAGATGCGGTTCTCTTGTTTTCATTGTACAGACAGCAGTAGAGCCAACAACGATAATTAACACTGTAGGAGGTGACGTAAACAATGATACAAATCTACTGATCCTACTCTGCTACCACACAAGTGTGAAGTCACAAAGAAAATTTACACAAAAACATCATGTGTGGAACATGAAGGCGGTAAAGGAGCGGTTAGACCTAGGGATATGCACAAACATCCTCTTTGTGCAGGCTATTATGGGGTGTGAAACTACCTTGAACCTCTACAGAATCGAAATAGGAGCTTTCCTCAAACTTTCAGCAGCAGCAATAATTGCCATGAATAGGAAAAAGTGTTTTACAAAATGTCTGTTTCTAAAGAGGATATTGTTACAGTTGGAGAAAAAACCCTGGTTTGCCTGTACAATGGCAATCATGACGAAGGACTTAATGTTCTGCGATACAAGCTATTTCACAAAAAGGTTGCCATCAAGTGTTCATATGTTCGGCCAACGAACCTTTCTCCTACGTCACTTGCAGCCCAGAGCCACAACCTACGTGTGTGCTACCAGATTCAACAGAGGGAGAGATGTGGGGGAAACATGCTACCAGAAGAATGGGGATGGAGAGTTTGTGAATTTCCCCTGTGATGACAGACTTTGAACCAGCATCTGAGAAATTCCTACTTGTGATTAAATGAAACTGTCACTGGTCAGGACGTAACAACTCAGCACAGCTTGCTGAGTTGATAAAGAATTGTGAATTGTAGTTAAGCATGTCGCAATAGTCACACTGCGAGGAACTTGGGACCGTGATTATTTAATTGTAGGTATTGTGTTTTACTTGTATCAGATTTCTGTCTGCCAAAACTTGGATAAAAATCGTTTGAATTATGGTCACTATCATTTTTACTTATGTTGAAGAGTCACGCACAGGGAAATGATCTTGTTCTTCCAAGAATATTGCATGCGACGTATTTACCCTCCATTTGATTTGTTAAACAACAACAACAAACAAAAAATGCGTTTAATGGATGCGAAGTTAGGACTATTTGTGTCATATATGGTGGCCATTTTGTTTTTGCCAATTTCAGAATTTCCCTCCAATACGATTCATTAAGACGTTGGTATGTTTCTAGATGAAAAACAATTGTGATATATTCTGGTGCAATCTACCTATTGCTTTACCTTGTCATCGAATCTATTCGAAAAATAGTTCCGAATCAGTTTGGGTATTTATAAACCATTATTTAAGATTACTGTCTTATAATCATACATAGAATAAGGTATTTTGCATTATGTATTATAAGTTCTTCATTATTCGCAAAACATGGTATAAATGGGGCAAAATTTTAAGGAACAAATAATAAGGCAATGGGTTAATGGCAGATTTGGCATTATTTTTTCCCAGTATCAATGAACTATTAAGTTTCAAATTCTCGTAACGTTAGTCTCAGCTTCCCCTGCACGTTTTTTATTGTTGTTTTTTATGGTAAGTTTCTGTTAAGTCTCATATAATCGAAACTTTAATCTCAACTCCTGTTTCACGAGTTTTCTTTATTTTATGGTAAATTATTGTTAAGTCTTAGCTCGTCGTAATGCTAGTTGTTTGAAGTTAAGCACAAAGCTACACAATAGACTGTCTCTATTCTGCCCACCACGGGTATCAAAACCCGGTTTCTAGCGTTGTAAGTCCGCATGCATACCGCTATGTCACTCGTCGTAACGTTTCTCTCATCTTGTACTTCATATGTTTTCTTTTTCTGTGTCAAGCTTCTGTTAAACCTCAAGTAACTAATCCCCAACAAAACGTAACCCAATAACAATCTTAAGCGAATCGCGTTTTTTAACAAAATAGACTAAGTTCGTCACTATTAATTTTTGCAACGAAATTATCTATAAGTTTTATATTCATTAAATGAGTATAGAATAAACATTTTGTACAGTTTTATCAAATCACAAGTAAAACTTTTTAAAGAAGAAAGAACTTCTAAGACCAGGGTAAGAAACAAATTATCTATGTTTACTAATGAATCTCACCTTAAATCAATTTAAATCTCAAATGACTAATATATACAGTAAATGCAACAGAAGATGATATCTTTACCTGTACTCTTCTTGTTTCCCTTACTAAGTCATTAAGGCTTGCTTAAAACAAGGACAAAAGGATTTAATTCGTTCACAAAGTAGTATTTATTTTGTACTTATTTTAAGTATTTGTGGAATATTATGTAGTGTATAGCAAAATGCATCATATTAAAACATATGCACAGTTTGTTTTCAGCCATATTCCTTTTGAGAAATCTATTTTGTTAACCAAATTTACACTTTGGTAAGTTGGCTTTTTCGACAAGCATTACATTTGTTTATTAACATAAATTCTAGGAAACCAGTTTAATAAATTTATCACTTGAAATGTTGATGTCCATGTCAAAACTGAATGCAAATCCTTAGGTTTGTAATGGACTGAAGTAGTCGATACATCACTGGGAATGCTGATATTTATGTCAAAACTGAATGCAAATCCTTAGGTTTGTAATGGACTGAAGTAGTCAGTCTGTGATTAGGAATACTAATGCTATGTCTTGAAAGGAAAGATCTGTAGTAACGACATGATATCTGAAATTTAAGGAGGTGAGAATCGTTGAGAAAGCTATAAAACTGTCAATTTTCGATTGGTTCTCAATAAATACGGTAAAAATTTTATCACTGTATTAATCGTACAAACTAGAATTGTTCACTTGAAATAAATCTAAAACCAGTAGCATAGGAAGGGTACATTTTAGTCTCGTGGCAACGCCACAAGTTTGCTTATACTGTACAGCTCCAATAAATAAAACGACGTGTTTAGGTTGAGTTTCAAAGTGAATATCATTAGTGCTTCGATTATTTTTATACAGCTAATAAACTATTTGTGGAGGATATTTATTTGTTTTTTTAAACACGGATATTATAAAAGAGAACAATTGAAATCTGCCACTTCAATGGTACGATTTAATTTATCTGGATTGTTTATTTATTGGTTTTTAGTAACCCTTTATTATGAAGACTAAACCTTAACGTTACTGGAATGGTTTTGTAACAGAACATTTTCTTACTTACCCACCAGGTTCGAGATGGATCCACACAGACTGAGAGGCCAGGAAGCTTGCGCTCTTGTTGTATGAAACGTTATTATTATCTCAAGATATAATATCCCGTACGATCTGAATATCCCGAATAAGAAAAACGCGATCATGGAACAAGAAACAGCAACAACCCAGGCACGATCTTTATTAGACGCGAGAACTGGCATGTTTTTTTCCTCGGGAAGGACATCTGCCATGTTGTCTAAAGCAAGTATGTGCCTGCACTTGCTGAAAAAGTGGTATAACTACACATGTGACACATCTAGACGAATAACTTATTAAAATATTAACTTGTGCTTTTAGATATGTAGAGCTGATGAAAATACTAATTATGGAAAGTTATAAAGAATCATAGTCTGTATGGCCAATTTAATACATGCAATATAATTGTTACATATAATGCAAAGCTTTCTTTAAAAACTTGTAGAAACGCCCTCTATAAAATAAAATCCGTGTCACGTGACGATGTATATCAAACCAAAATGACATTTTTGGTTTACTGTGTTTTGTTATCATTTTTATACGTAACTTTAACGTCACCTACGAAGCCTTATAAACATTCCACATGGCATAAAATATATTTAATAATTTCTGTGTAAATAGTAGTTTAAATTTCTAATATGACCAATCATAACAGTCGATCAAGAACTTGGATATTGTTTATTACGAATAAAATGAGATTAAGGGTTCCTGATTTTATATTTACACAAAGTATATTCATTCCGAGGAATTAATCCTTTTTAATGTTAACTTAACAATACTTATAACGCCTGTGGGTTTGATAAAATATCTGATTTTTGGTGTTATATTAGCACCATCTGTAATAACAGAAAATCTCAAAAGGTGTGTGAGTTTTATTGTTACATTAGCATCGCCGATTAGATAAAACATAACGACTAGTTGGAGTTCGATGTTATGTAAAGGTTGACAAAACACCTGATATACTGTAACGGTTAGAGCAAGCCGAGGAAGAAATGGGCTTTATGTACATGTACATGTTTGCTATACAAGCAAACTCTCTCTCATTTTTATAGCAATAAACTCTAGGCTTTTGAAGATTTTTTTTCACAAAATTTTCTGTGAATCTGCGCATAAACATTCCTAATTTTGAACTGATATAATAGAGTGAAGGCAGCTTGTTAACAGTATCTGGCACTAACTTTTTTAGCCATCCTTGTCTAACTGAGTAGTGGGATTTGACCGCCACTCTTACAGTGCATCCACAGTCCCAAAGTGCGGAACGTAGTTTTTGCGGTAGCGAGACGCGAACCATGAATCCTCGAAATTCACAGTACGAGCATATTAACTACTAGCCCACTTCCAGCCTATTTAATAAGCTCAACGAAGTTTATGTCACAACCTATAACAAAAAATCTTATTATTCTGCAACAAAGTGAAAATTCAGTTTAAAGTTCATTTAGACATCGACTCTTAAGTTTCACGAAATTTAATCATGAGTTCTCGTGCTTCCCAAACCCATACTCACTAAACCTTGTTCACCATTCTCCTTGATAATATGAAAAGTATTGTAGCATATTAGTGCAAGGAAACCGGTTTATCCAACCGATCATAATTAACGTTATAAAAAGTTTTCCCAGAACTTCTTGAATACTAATTCCTTACAAAGTAGTTCCTAGTAAAAGCATATATAATAATATTACAAGAAAAAAAAACACCCTTGAATCTAATGTCCTAGTTCTTTATCGATATTTTATCTATATATAACACAACTTAACTACTAAACCTTTACATAGATTTTGTTTATTAGAGAAGAAAAAAAATTGCTTAGTACTTACGTCTGAATGGGTTGAACTACATGCACCTCAAACCGATCTGAACACTTGGTGTTCTGTTTACATTTTTAATACTTACCACATGTTGGTCAGTGAACAACGTCCTTTTTCTATTATTTCTTTATGCATTTGTCATTAATTTATGCGTTTGGAACGATTGGAAATAAAAGATCTTCTTTAGTACCAGTCACCATGATTTGCAACAGAAATTAAAAACTAGAGACACATCAAAATAATATTCTTTAGCCCCAAAAAAGAAACATTCATATATAAAAAAGCCAAAACAAAAGAATCATAAACAATTTCAAACAAATATTACAACATATTCTACAAACCGCAAACAGTGATTTGTTTCATTTTAACATGTTCGCAAATCGCAGAATAGAAAATGATATAAATCATATAACTGATTTGTAGTTTATATGTTGTTAAACATAAAGCTACACCGTGGGCATCGAAACCCCTTTTTTTGCGTAATAAGCCCTCAGACTTACAGCTGAACCACTGAGAAGCAATTTGTAATTTCACAAAACATTCACTATTTTCAATAAAGCCCACCTTTGATGAGTTATACTAAGAAGTCAAAAAGTGGAAGATGTGTGTGCGTGTGTTTTCATATAGCAAGGCCACATCGGGCTATCTGCTGTGTCCACCGAGGGGAATCTAACCCCTGATTTCAGCGTTGTAAATCCGAAAACTTATCGCTGTCCCACCTGGGGACAAAAGTGGAAGAATATAAAAGAAAACCTGCTACAAGTTATAATCTAACAAACAGGGATTAGAGGTTTCTTCTCCAAAGATTTACTGATGTGAAAAAAAAAGTTAAAAATCGATAAACAAATACTACAAATTACGGAGGTAACAAGAAACATTTGATATATTTCTAAAAATGTTCAGAAATTTAAATTTAGATTTCGAGTAACGCAGGATATGCATTACAACTAAATAAATATAATATTTTTATAAACGTCTTAGCCTGTTTGAATATAATACGGCTTGCTGATGCACTTTATAGAGAGGTATGAAAATACTCGAACGAGTTAGTGCCTATACATAGTTTCGAGTTACCTAGGTTCATATTTATTGTTAGGATTTCTAATTACCTTGCCTTGTTCCGATATTACGTAACAGACAATTTCAGTCGCACCATACAGAGTAGAAGCACTGTAATGTTAAATAGAGATCAGTTAATTATATCTATAAAATTCGTAGAATTATGAATGTAAATATGGTGTATATGTGTGTGTGTGTGTGTGTCTATTTAGTTATACTGGAGAGTGAATTAGATTGAGTTTAATATAGATTTCTTGTTTGAGTTGACACTAAGTTATAGAGAAGACGTCTTTGAAGAGGCCCAAAAATAAAAGAGTCTGTACCGTTTGTTTGAATTGTTACTTTATTATATAATATACGTCTCTGAAGAATGCCCAAAAATAAAAGAGTCTGTACCGTTTGTTTGAATTGTTACTTTATTATATAATATACGTCTCTGAAGAATGTCCAAAAATAAAAGAGTCTGTACCGTCTGAGTCGTCACTACGTTATGCGGTGCACTGTAGTCATCTCTGGACAAGTCGAAAAGGCAAAGTGTTTGTTTGTTGTTAAGCACAAAGCTACACAATGGGCTACTTGTGCTGTACCCACCACAGGTATCTAAACCCGGTTTGTAACGTTTCAAGCCTTCGGATTTACCGCTGAGCCACTTGTGGGGCAAGGCCAAATGTGAGGAATAAAACTGTAATTTATCTGGAGTTTATATTCTTCTTCTTTTGAAATGGGTGAGCCTAAAAGTTGATTGTCTCTCTCGAGTGAACCACTTGCTCTCCATACCTCACACCAATGGATGTTTCAATTGAGGGTATTATTAGATAATGATTGTGTGGACAAACGCCACGGAATCCGGACGATCTGAAAACGCTCATTCAGAAGGGAATTTCTTAGGCTGGACACAGACCTCTGACCCGAAACGTGTCATTTCAGACCTATTGATGTCAAAAGCGTAATGCTGTTTCGGGAGAGGGATTTTAAGACCTGGTTTGAAATGACAACTCATAATATGATTTCAAAGCGATAAACGTGTCTATAAGGAGGTATCATACAGATAAATCAGTATCATTATTGAGATAACCGACTTTTGGACCTCTCTTTATATAAATGGCTTTTGAGTGTCAAGCTTGCACTTAAGGTTTCATCAAACTTCATCATTTGATGTGTATTTATTCTGACACTCTGGGCTGAAACACCATTCCGAGACTCACTGGTACTGAAAAGCAATAATCAAAGCACACGTTGATTCGTGTACCCTTGACAACAGGACTATGAATGATATTGTCGAGAAACATGTTATTGGTTGGTGTTTGAAGCTGACAAAATGTTTATTCAATGTATCCTTTTTCTAGTTTTCACATATTTTCAATGGAAACAAAATGTGAAGTTATAAAAGCCTAATAAGCAACAAGGTAGACATATACGGTCTAATAGTTACATTGTGTGGTTCAGCCCATGTAATGGGCTTCAAAACACGTTTGTTATAGAAATATATCTTCATGTTTGTGGAAAATCACTCGACAGGGGGCGTGCTCCTGTCCTTGTATTGTGGAGTACGTCTACCCATCACCTTTTTTTCTCCAGCTTAGGAATGTATAATACAAACCGAGCGGGAATTCTCTGTTTCCCATAACATCTGTATAAAATATCGGGAAGTACAAAGTTTCTATAAACATCACTAGACGCTCATTAATTTTCAGCACCAGAGCGAACAATACAACAAACATACCTACACCTGTTAAAACTTATTATTGCGACAAAGCTTCATGAATATGTTCATGCCCTTCAGTGCATACAAAACAGAGACTAACATTCTTTGAAAATCCCAGTGCATTCAAACGAAGATGATTAACATGAACTATTGTTTAACCTGAAAATGTTAAATAATTAATGAGTGATATCTAGACATGGTGAATAATACCAGGCCTATCACAGTAATATAAGGATTTGTGCTAAAGCTTTCACGATCACATTAACAGTTTTACAAGAGTTAGCTCTGTATCTTCATATCAGAATGATTACAGGGCTTAAACAATTGTGCGATAATTATTACACTGCTATAAACAGTTGTGCCAAAGATTTCATGATTACATAAACAGTTTCCCAAGAGCTAGCTCTGTATTTATTTACCAGAGTTATGACAGTCGTATAAACAGTTGTTTTATAATTATTACATGTCAATATCAAACACTTGTTAAAATATCAAATAAGAGACATTGGAAAGTTTTGTTTTCTTAAGAAATAATATATCGTTTTTATTTTTGTTTATAGTGATTAAAACTCTACGTGCGTATTGAATCAGCTAGCAATTAACAGGATGTGTTTATCTTTGTTTAAAGTGATTAAAAATCTACGTGCGTAGTGAATCAATTAGCAATTAACAATTTGTGTTTATGTTTAGCAATTTGTGTTTATTTTTGTTTAATGCGATTAAGAACCTACGTACGTAGTGACTCAGCTAGCAATTAACAGGATGTGTTTATCTTTGATTAAAGTGATTAAAAATCTACGTGCGTAGTGAATCAATTAGCAATTAACAATCTGTGTTTATTTTTAGCAATTTGTGTTTATTTTTGTTTAATGCGATTAAGAACCTACGTACGCAGTGAATCAGCTAGCAATTAACATCATATGTTTATCTTTGATTAAAGTGATTAAAAATCTACGTGCGTAGTGAATCAATTAGCAATTAACAATCTGTGTTTATCTTTAGAAATTTGTGTTTATTTTTGTTTAATGCGATTAAGAACCTACGTACGTAGTGAATCAGCTAGCAATTAATATTCAGTGTTTATCTTTGTTTGAAGTGGTTAAGGTTTAACATACATAGTGAATAAGCTAGCAATTAGCATTCTGTGTTGAAAATGAAAATTCTGTTTAGAGAAATATTGAATATCTGACCTTTTGAGGCGTCATACCTCCGCATGCCAGACGATGGTGTACGTGTCTGTGATTCATATATCTTGTTTCATTATTCATAGACTTAATATATACAAATGTACTGTACACTACGCAGTGGTGTGTCTGTAAAACGTGAAATTCGAAACATCAAAGCCATGTTTTCTAACATTAAATCTAGAAAAGTTCTAAAACCATTAGTGTTAATTGTGTTTACACCGTGTATGTATTACATACAGCTTTGTATTTGCTGGAGACGATACCTTAATTCCTACAGATTAAGATTTAGTTTTGTTCACTTTTTAATCCATGGATAAGCTCACATTTAAGTTTAATTTCGGCATAAGTTCTCTACTTGTCAGCAAATGAATTATTAATATCAATTATAAATAACTATTGTGTGATCAGATGAAGTGTTGATGTTTGAAGCTTGAGGCCTACATTTTGATAGTGCGAGATAAGAGCTGAAGTGTTGATCTTTTAAGGTCGAAGTGCACATGTTGATAGTGTGAAATCAGAGCTAAGGTGCTGAAATTTTAAAGTTGAGGCTCACGTGTTGATAGTGGGAAATAAGACATGAGTTGTTGAAATTTTAAAGTTGAGGCTCACAAGTTGTTAGTTAAGATCAGAGCTGAAGTGTTGAAATTTTAAAGTTGAGATTTACATCTTAATGGTATAAGATCAGCAAAAAAAAATGCATTTATGAAGTCGTCAATAAAAACAATTTATGAGTAAATTCTTATGTGTCAGTTTTTTATCATATCAACACACTTTCATCCGAGGGGTTAATAACGTTTCCATTGAACAGTGTTGTGATTCATGTCAGCTCTACCTTACATTATCAAAATTTAAGCCCTGGCCTGACAAGATTAACATGTAAACTCCAAAGAACTTGTAAACACGATCATTAAGGAAACTTTGTATGACCTTACATAATCAACTCTTGAACCTACCAACCACCTTTAATGATCAGCTTGTGAGCTATGATCTAACACTATCAAGTCGTGAACCTCAACCTTACAAGATCAATACTTCAGCTTTAATTTCATACCGTCAACATCTGAGCCTCAACCTTAATATTTCAACACTTCAGATCTGCTCTCACACTATCAACATGTGAGCGTCAGCCTGAAAATTTCGACGCTTCAACGTTTTTTTACAATTATAAGCCTGATTTTTTCTCTTTATAACTGTTCACATCAACAACAAAAACTTGTCCCTGAAGATAACCGTTTCAGTTTAACGAAAGGTCCTCTTATGATTGATTTTATACAGATATTAGAGCACATAATAATTTGTCATTTTCAGATCGCAAGTGTGTTGAGATATTCAACTCAGCCAACATGTCAACAATGAGACATTTTTTACTAAAACATAGCTTGAAAACTGTTAACAGGAACAAGGCTATTCATAGATACAAATCGCTGGACAGAAATAAAGTTATTGGGTTGTGCATAAAATCTCGAGAAAACTTGAATGTATTACAAGTGAATTCTCAGGTGTTTTGAATTGCAGATAAAGTTAAACAGTACTTTACGCAATTATATATATTGCCCATGATGTCATCTAGGGATGTACTGGTTCGTGTATAAGCTTTGCAAAGACTCCAAGTCATACTAAACAGTTGCATGGTTTCAGACTAGATCTACTTAAAGTCTCAGAATTCAAGGCACTAAAATGTTATACCACATATTGGTTCTAGTCTCTACCTTTAGTGCAAGCGCTTGATTGAACCTGAAGAGCAATCCTAAAAGCGCTAAGATAAATTTGAGTTTGCATTCTGATGTTATAAAAGCTATATTTTAGTTGATTACTTGAGTGACAATATAATAAATTACATTTTACAGAAGAGATCCGGTTACAACACAGCTACTTCAGCCTATACAGAAACCTTAGTAAGATTTTGTAAGGCTGGTTCAACCGTAAACACAACATAGCTATGGTTGCATTAATGATGTCATTAAGGCTTTCGGTTGTTACCAAGGTCAATAAATGGCGTTGAGTTGCCTAGCAACACCTCCGGTATAGTTGGTACCACTGTGGTTATACCTGGAGTTAGTTCAGCCCAATTAGGAAAAGTGTGCAAGTTGAAGAGAGTTACACCGAGCGTGTTGATCATCATCAAGTCAACTCCACACATGATGATGTTGAGGAAGATGCCGGGCTTAACCTGAAGTGACAGACATGTTAATTCAATGAAAGGTTAGAGTAACTGATATAAACGGAAGAAGATTATTTTTTAAATATGTAAACGTAAATAACGTCTTATCTATACAGAGAAATCACGCATATCTGATAAGGAACACGAGATTAAGTCTGAAAAGTAATTTCTTCAGTATTGATAACAAAACTAAAACATACTAAACATATTATGTCACAAAATAAAGATCAAATCATAAGAATGCAAATAAAAGATAGCAGTCAAATATATAAATAACAAGTAAATATTTCAGAAGTTGCACATTAAATTCTTAGTAAATACAAATGTTTTCGTCAGAAGACAACAAAACAAAGCAATAATTAACAACTCGTGTTAAAAGTTTGATGAGAATGCTACATAAAATGATTTGAAAAGCTACGTACCATATCTATTGTTTTCATACCAGCACTGTCGAACACGATAGCATTTGGAGGATTTGCCACCGGCAACATGAAAGCAAACGAACAAGCGATGGTGACGGGAATCATGAGGAACAGCGGGTTTACTCGGATCTCTGAAGCCTAGAATAAGAGAAAAGTTACAGCAAGTTTGAGAAAGTCAACTATCAAGAAATTAGAGTCTTCATCAGTATATTCTTCAACACAAACAACCTAGGATTGTCCATAACATGTTTGAATTCACAATGAACCAATCATAACGGTGTTTTTATTCAATAAATTTTCCATTCGCTATATTTATTCGTTTTTTTATGTCATGGGATGATAATAATGTAGCCAAACATCTTATGATTTAGACCAGACTCGAATTCGTCGTCAGGTGGCGGGTGTGGTGCATTGAATTGGAGCTAATATTTAAATAAGACGGGAACTATGAAGAAAGTTTGAGAGTTAAAAAAGAAGGAAAATTACATGAGAAACAAATAATCTCAAGGGATGATAGTTTCTTTGCAATTATAAACCTGTGATTTGGGCTGGGCCGATGTTTTGAATTCGCGCAAAGCTACACGAGGGCTATCTGCGCTAGCCGTCCCTAATTTAGCAGTGTAAGACTAGAGGGAAGTCATCACCACCCACCGCCAACTCTTGGTCCAACGAATAGTTGGATTGACCGTCACATTATAACGCCCCCACGGCTGAAAGGGCGAGCATGTTTGGTGTGACAGGGATTCGAACCCGCGACCCTCAGATCGTGAGTCGAGCGCCTTATACACCTGGCCATGACTTAGATAAGACAATGTTAGTAATATAGATAATACATTACAGACAAGACTGTCAAACTTTGTAACAAACCGTTGGTAAAACCTTTATATATGGATACGTATCGTATCGACTACTGTGATGAGATACGCATTCCTAAGTAACACCTAATTTAATGTTATAGCTATTGTAATTAGAATAAGATTGACACATTTTTATAATTCATTGTACTAGTAAGATATTCTCGAATATACTTATAAAAATAATTTTAATATTACTTATCTCATATTACCTATCTCAAACCTAACTTTTCAATATTACTTATCTCATATTACCTATCTCAAACCTAACTTTTCAATATTACTTATCTCATATTACCTATCTCAAACCTAACTTTTCAATATTACTTATCTCATATTACCTATCTCAAACCTAACTTTTCAATATTACTTATCTCATATTACCTATCTCAAACCTAACTTTTCAATATTACTTATTTCATTTTACATATCTCAGATTTAATTGTACAGTAACATTTTTAAAATAATATCTAGACCTGGCATGGCCTGCTAGTTAGGGCGCTCGATTTGCAATTTGAGGGTCGCGAGTTCAAATCCCTGTCACACCAATCATGCTCGCCCTTTCAGACGTGGGAACATTATAAAGTGACGATCAATCCCATTATTTGTTGGTAAAAGAGTAACCCGAGAGCTGCCTTCCCTCTAGTGTATAACTATTAAATTAGGACCGGCGATCGCCAAGAAGTGAACCAGAACAACAGAAAAGCGGTTTAACCCTGCAATGCCGCAGGTAAAGAATAGAGCCAGAACAACAGAAAGGCAGAGTTTAAACTTACAATGCAGCAGGTAAATTAAAGAACCAGAACAATAGAAAGCCAGAGTTTAAACATGCGATGCCGCAGGTCAAAAAGATAACCAGAACAGTAGAAAGGCAGAGTTTAAATATCTGGGTGGTATTAGACGAATGATGAGCGTAAATTGATACGACCTCGTATGTAAGCCCCTTTATTTGCAGCTTACAAATATAAAATATAAAAATGTTTATTGTCCCACGTATTTATATAACGAACTGAGTAAATATAGTCTATCTTTCATATTATTTTATTAAACAATAATGACCGAATTAACAATAGTCCTGTATGATAAAATGAGCTTGCACAATGCTGTTTCTTCAAGAGTAGCTGATAATTAGTGGAATGGTTGGTGGTTCTGTAAAACATTTCTACCAAAAATGTAGTTTTCGAGAATAGTTTTTCATTTCAAGTTGCCCCCCCCCCCAGTGGTACAGCGGTATGTCTGCGGACTTACAATGCTAGAAACCGATACTCGTGGTGGGCAGAGCACAGATAGCCCATTGTGTAGCTTTGTGCATAAATTAAACAAACAAACAAACATTTTAAGTTTGAAAGAGTCAACATTCTGGGTTACAAATTTGGAAGAAATTCTTGATCATGGTTGTTTATTTTTATGTTCACTGGTAAAATCAAAATTAGCCTGGTGGTTAGGGCACTCGACCCCGAACATGTTCGTTCATTCAGCCGTGAGAGTGTTATAAGGTGAAAATTAATTACACTATTCGTTGGCAAAAAGTAGCCCAAGAGTTGGCGGTGGGTGGCGATGATAGCTGCCTTCCCTCTAGTTTTTCACTGGTAAATTATGGACGGCTATCGCAGGTAGCCTTCGTGTAGCTTTGCGCGAAATTTAAAACAAACAAATAAAACAATAATGAACCTTTCATTATTATGAACTACTCTATCTTGTTAACACGTGATACATCCTAGAAAATAAGGCGTGCAGATATATACAACTATAGCTTAGCCTTTAACACGTAATACATCCTACAACATAAGGCGTGCGCCCCCCAGTGGCACAGTGGTATGTCTGCGGACTTACAACACCAGAATTCTGGTTTCGATACCCGTGGTGGGCAGAGCACAGATAGCCCATTGTGTAGCTTTGTGCTTGATTACAAACAAACAAACATAAGGCGTGCATAAATATACAACTATAGCTTAGCACGTTAACACGTAACATATCCTACAACATAAAGCGTGTAGATATATAGATGTATAGCTTAGCTCATTAACACGTAACATACACTACAAAAGAAGTCTAAGATGTTGCTATACACCTGAACCTAGCAACTAGCAACAAACTGATAAATTTATGTCTTAATTTTGTCAAAGCAAAAATGTAAGAAACTAAAATCTACGAGATGATGAAGATGTGTTACTTAAATGTCACATAATTATGTTTATTTACGGCAATGTTGAAATAAACATATTAAACTTATATTTACCAGTTGTCCCACAACAGGAAGTATGACTGTAGAAGTGGACATATTACTGACTACCTCAGTTATAGACGCAGTCATTAGACATAATACGATAATGATGACCTCTGGCGACAAAAAACTAAGATGAACGAGCTGATGACCAACCCAATCTGAAAGCCCGGATTTCTGATGAATAAATAACACATTGGAAATGTGGTGTGAGATGGAATCTTTGAATATTTTTTCTTGTAATAGTAAACAAATAAAACCTAGACTTAGTTAAAATATATTATTAAACTTTCTAAAAATATTTCCCAAATTTCACACATTTTTGGCAATATCACTCATGAAAACTTGAACATTGGTTTCTGTCGCACAGGATAATATTATTTAATATTAAGCTATATAAATAAACAAAATACAGACACTGTTACGAAAGGCAAAAAGTTTATGTAATCAACAATCATAGCCTTTTCAAACAATTTTAACCCATTGCATGTATATTTAGTTTTATCCGCTACCACAAATATGCGTCATTCTACCGTTATTTAACAGAGCATGTAGAATTTTGAAACATCTGTAAAGAAAAAGAAATGTAACTTAGCATATAACATATCAGTTCAATGTACACAATCTACTACGAAATAAAACTGGTACCTTAGCACCTTCTGAAAGAGCGAAACCGCCACCCAATAGCAGCAAAATGCCCCAAGCAATTTTGTTTTGGGCCACACGCCAATCTAGTAGTGGAGGACAGCGACCTATACGCCGCGGGTCGGAAGGAATAAGAAACAGAAGAAAAGATATGCCGATCGCTGGCGTAGCATCCCTGATTTTCCTGTAAAAAATATTTGCCATCCATTTTTAACTTGAAGCTTATGAAAGAAACAAAAAATAAGGTTTAGCACACGTCATTTCCTAAATAATAGCCAGCTATAATTATAATATAAATAAGCACACAAAGTAAAGATCTCTAAAGTAGAGGGTCCTAAGTTTAAGAGTGTATACATAGTACGAAACTTTCTTCTTACATATAAATAGCATTTATTTGAGATTAAATTTTAAGATTTGTATTTTTCTTTTAAAAATGTCTTTATGATCGTTCATACACGCCTGTATTCAAAGCGTCTGCCCAGCCAGGGATGAACTGAGGATCTCTGAAGAGCCATAGAAGAACCAAGATAATGAACAACACCAGGACTCCACCTTCGTGAAACCTACAGGAAATAGAGGAATAAGCTTTAATGTTAATATTCCAGCGAGTACTGTTAGATTTGTATGTTGTTAAAATGGGGTGGGGGAATCCAACAGTTTTAATACATTCTATGACCGTTCTTGCGCACAGATTTCATAAAATAAGTAAGAACTTCAACTTGCACAATAATTTATTGTATAAAATTAAAAGTAAAATATACCATTAACAACTCTACGTGTTTCGGTAGAAAAAAATTCCATCATCTTCAGAAGACTGGAAGAAACACAAGAAATTTCATTTTTTTACAAGCAAGCGCCTCCAAGTGGCACAGCGGTATATC
>NW_013665804.1:511219-515726 GCF_000517525.1 Limulus polyphemus | reverse complement strand
CGGGTTTCGATACCCGTGGTGGGCAGAGCACATATAGCCCATTGTGTAGCTTTAGGCTTAATTCCAAACAAACAAAAATACAAGCAAGTATATGTATATAATTTGGATTTGTACAGTGCCCTCTACAGATTTCCAAAAATGCAAATTATACACGTACACTTACCTGTAAAAAAATAAATGTTCCCGTGTTTCTTCTGGCTTCCTGAATATGGTGAAAATTTTCCAATGAAACATGTAGAGTTTTAATTGTATATTTTAACTTTATACAATAAATTATTGTGCATTTTTAAATGTTGAAGTTCTTACTTATTTTATAAAATTACCAGTTTATTGTTAAAATCCAGCAAATGAATGTCATTAAGGCTTTGGTAAAATTCAAAAATTATGGGCCTGTAATTAACATCTGGAAAAAGCTGGAAAAGCATTTGAGTGATTCATACTTTAGTTTCACTACCTGCTGAGAGAGTTGTGGGAGAGAAATAAATTAACAAGAATATAAATTTAATACACTTTTACTCAAGATTAAGAAAACTATTTTCCTATATAAAATTTTCTCCAAATATTTACTTACATTGTACTAAACCCGGGCGTAGCTGATTCAATAACTCATAATTTTTATTTGAGATTGATCATACAAATATTAAACAATTGTCAATAGATGACGCTAACTATCAGTTCTTACTTGATTGGTCCTAGTTCTTCGTACTTCTTTTCAATGATATGTCGAATTGCTTTCTGAGTAGATTCTTTAGCATCTTTCCTAAAAAGGTCGATGTTAAATGTTTCTGTATAAACAAATGAATAATTGCATTTGCATTGTTTAAATCTAGAAAATTAGGCTATCCTAGATGAAATAAATGACGAGCAAAGATATTTATGTTTTTAAAAAATTGGTATTAAACAACAATACATTTTAGAAATATTATTTATACTTGTAACAAAAAGAAAGGCTCACCGGCAGCCAATATACAAAACGTTGAAAAATGTCCACGTAATGAAAACGCCTAGAAGCATGCCGGGAACGTTATACATCATCCAAGTGGCGAATGTGATTTCTGTACTTTCAGGAAACATTCTAAATAGAAAAAATTAACACGTTAACTTTTCATAAAGCATACATTTTATCATTTCAAGTTGAAGTTTTTTTCCTTGTGAAAAACATTACAAGTATAATTTTAGTATAAATTTAGCTTTTTTTTTTTCATTCTTTAAAACAGAATTCGCTCACTTATAGTTCCTATAGCCATGACTTGTTTCAATTTCTAACCATAAAGAAAGACGAGTCGAGTTGACTCATTCTTATCACTTCAGCACCAGAAAAATAAAACAATCGAGTTAACCTACTCTTCCATGAGGCCTTTCATCACCAAGTTTGGCCCTGTTCCGATCTGTGTTGCCGTTCCACCGATATTAGCTGAATAGGCTACACTGAGAAACAAGGCTTTTCTTAGGATATTTATATCATCTGCTGTATTTCTCCTTTTTTCTGCGCCGCTGTTAACAAAAATTAAACACTCATTGATTAATACGATAGTCTTTATCTTTATCAAAAGTAGTAAAACACTTTGTAACCGATTTAGTAATTTAATAATATTTTAATTAATGCAGTAAAACAATTCCATTTGATACACAAAATTTTAATTACAGTTGTAAAACAATCGAATTTGATACACAAAATTTTTATTAAGGCAGTAAAACAATCGAATTTGATACACGAAATTTTTATTAAGGCAGTAAAACAATCGAATTTGATACACACAACTTTAATTAAAGTAGTAAACAATCGGATTTGATGCATAAAATTTTAATTAAAGTAGTAAACAATCGGATTTGATGCATAAAATTTTAATTAAAGTATTAAAAAATCCAATTTGGTACACAAATTTTAATTAAAATTGTAAACAATCCAATTTGGTACACAAAATTTTAATTAAAGTAGTAACACAATCCAATTTTATACACGATATTTAATTAAAGTAGTAAAACAATCCAATTTGATGCACAAGAGTGGTAGATTTAAGTCTCCGAGACAAATAAAATTAGTATTACTTCATCCCAAGACAAACGTGTGGTATAAGAAATCCTTCGAAGCGAATCCAAAATTAAGAATTAGAAAAGTCTTCAGTTAAGAATTATATCTTCTACATAAAGGAGCCCAAAGATTATCTTTCTTTTCTTTTCTCATGTTTATATGATTAACAATATTTCTTAAAACAACTGAAACTGGATAAACTCACTTGTGGCGGGAATCTCTTGTGTGCTTCTCTTTCTCGGACTTCGGTGGTTTTACTTGTAAGCTCGTGTGGCCAATATCTATAGGAACTATGTCCATTTGGAGAACTAAAAACCAAGATGAAATATCAGCCAAAACGGCGGACATCAACTACACAAGCACATAGATATATATATACTTTTATAAGGATTACTCAAACACAGAGTAATTAGCTCAATCCACACACATTTGAAATGCACCAAACTAGAAATTTTGTTTTAATGGCAGAATGGGTTCCGTAGAACATCAAAAAAGTTGTTGGTTGGAAAATTTCAACTTATACGTCAAGCGAAATATTTATGGTTCATTGATCGTTGACGTTAATGTCTCATAAGAATTTTTTGTTGAGTGATATACAATATGGAGGTCTTATTTAATTCGGACATTGGGAAGTTAATACCTTTATAAATTTCAATAACACTTCAAAAACGTTTTACACATTATGGCATGCTCCATAACTTTATTATTCTACCGAGAGCAGTGTTGAATCCAGACATTTCCACCATGGGAATGTGAAGCTGGGGGGTGTGGAGTGGGGGTGGGGGAATGAATTAAAATTAAAATTTGACAAAATGGAAAATACCTTACTTCATGGGGGTAATTTTTTGCATAGGGGGAATTCCATCACTGTACAACCTCGGAATTAAACACTGACTAAGAGAACGAGGAGGATCCACATATTGTGTCGTATTTAGTAATTCTATGCTTTTGTCTCTTACAATGTAACAACCATTAGCGAGATTTATTGCAATATTGATGACACTTTCTTTGAAGTTTATTGTGACTCCTGTCTATAACGAACAAAGTAATGAACTCGTGAACATTTAGGTGCATTAATAGTTAGAAAATTTAACAAGTAAATGTGGACATGAGGGTACAATATGAACCCAAACGATAATTCTAGGGTTAATTATTTACTCAGACATACGTATTACTACATTGTATTTTCTATTACAAGTGGGAGTTATCAAATAAAACTTATAACGCAACGTATCACTCCGATATATCAATAAAAGTAGTCTTTGATCACAACAGTTACCACAAAAAACCTATATTATTAATGTTTTACTCAATTATATACTACTACACTCAAAACTAATTCCAACTGTTATCAAATAAAACCTACATTGATTATTGTTTTACTTGTATGTTACTACACCCAATATTCATTACAATTGTTACCACACAAAACCGACATTATTAACATTTTATTTAGATATATATATTACAACAGCCAAAATTAATTAAAATTCTTACCACACAAAATTTACATTATTCATTTTTACTCAGATATGTATATAGTACCGCAGTAACAATTATTACAGTTGCTTTCATATAAAATCTACATCATTTACTGTTTACTCTGGTATAATACTGCGTCCGTTATAACTTTTTTGACACAAAACTTACGTTAGTGTTCTTATGAAATAGTTAGAACTATACGGGTTCTAGTTGTCTTCCTTAGAAATTGAACACATTCTATAACTTTATGCCTACCAACATCTGACACACAGGAGATGGTATCCTTACTGCGATTAACATCCTTCTCCAACTCCCACAATACAGCTTCAACAATAGGTACCATCATAGCTGTAGTAGCTGTGTTACTGATCCACATGGACAAGAACATTGTGGTCAGCATGAATCCTAGCATCAACCTGCAAATACAAGATGGACGAGAGCATGGTGGTCAGCAAACAAGAATCAACGAGTACTTACAAATTGTAAGGTCACTTAGAATCGAGTTTTACGTAAGGAAATAAAACATGTAGTAATACATAGAGACTTTGAAATTACCTACTGTCTAGTCTTTCTATACAGAAACAGGACATTTAAGAATACACAGTGATTGTAAAATGACTTACTGTCTAGTTTTTTTTGTACAGAAACAGGACGTTCAAGAACACATAGAGACTGTGAGATGACCTACTACTTAACTTTGCTGTACAGAGACAGAACATTCATAAAAACTGCGAGATGACCAATTCTCAAGTTTAATTTTTCATCAAAACAAACATTAGATTAAAGAATGCATAGAACTGGCTTGTTTTTCAACAATAAAGAATAAAAAACAACACATTCAGGTATTATATAGTGGGACTGTAACAAGTAGTAGTTTTGGTCGGATATCAATTTCTGATACGTGGCTCCTGATATTCAGTCGAGATTGGACATTTTTGGATTGGATAGTAGATGAGGCCATTCATTATAGTATAGCATGGAAGTAGCTACTTC
>NW_013665804.1:508479-510250 GCF_000517525.1 Limulus polyphemus | reverse complement strand
AGCCTAAATAAAATGTTTTTAATTGTCTACCAGTTTAACGTTGAATATTATTTATGATTTTTTCTCTCTACAGATGTTAGAGTGGATTTAGGTTTGGGCTTTGGCTTGGCCAGTCAAGGACTTTAATTTTGTTTCTCCGAAACCATTCTTGGGTTGCCTTTGATCTGTGTTTGGGATCATTGTCCTGTTTAAATGTAAACCTTCGAACAAGTTTTAGTTTTTCAGCTGACTTTTTCAGGTTTATCTCCAATATCTGTGTATATTTTTGTACTTTCGATGATCCCTTGAATGCATAGAAGTTCTCTAATGTCAGCTGTATAAAAATATCCCCACAGCATTATGGACCGACCAACGTGCTTGACAGTTGGGACTGTATTTGCTGGGTCATGAGTGTCTGGTTTCCGCCACACATATCATCTGTCATTTAACCAAAAAAGTCCTATTTTGGTCTCATCTGACCATAGAATTTTCTGCCACATTATTGTAGGGTTATTGAAATGTTTATGGGCATAGTCCATTGGTGATCTTTTTCTGCTTGTTCTAGTGCAGACTTTCTTAGGGTGATCTGATCTTGGCGAGGTTGAGGTAGTGTGACATATTTTTCATTTCTTCACAACCAATTTTACAGAACTTAAAAATCTTCTCCTTTAGGTCTGTAGAGAGTTCTTTTCTCATCATTCTCAATATGTAACAGTAAACCAAATTTTAACTTTCAAAATATATAATCTGCTTAAATCAATACTAATGGCTCTATATGACCTAAAGTATTTTTTCACATAGCTCTATAATATACTTTGGTATCTGATACAGTTGTACAGAGCCACTTGTATTAACTTTAGCAGAGTAGTGACATAAAGTTAAATCGACGATGGTAATAGCTGAGGGAGAGGGATGAAGACTTTTGAACATGTGTTTTCAAGATTTTTTGTGTTATATCACTAAATTGGGTAACAATGCACCTTTTGTTCTTTGTAATCTTTAGAAACTGGTCTGAGGTTAATATAATAAATATTTTTGAACATTTGAGTTACGTCTTTCACAAGAAAATACCTAAAATTTATTACCAGCACAGGAGGGTAAAGACTTTTGCAAGGCACTGTATGACTGACAGGACTCTTCCTCTTTAATAGTAAAGTAAATGCTACTGTGTTTAAAAACTAGTAGAAAGCACCAGAGTGTTAGATACTGCAATATCTAACCGGATCGGATATTTGTTCCATCATAATCCATAGAGTCTATGAAGTAACTTATTACGTAACAAAAGCAACTGGGAATTAACCCACTATATAGCATTTGTTATCAGCAAAATAAATAGGACAAAAGACATTTAAGACTACTCAGACTCTGGAGATAATTTACTATCTAGTAGTTTTTACCAAACAAAACAAGTCTTCAGGATTATACATAGACTGGATGTTAAGTTATCATCTAATAATTGTTACCAGACGAAACAGATCATCCAGTGTTATGCAAAGACTGAGAGTTAATCTATAATCTAGTAGCTGTTTCATAAAGAAACATGCAATTTAAGGCTACCCGAACTGTAATGTGATAACCTATCATTTTGTAGTTGTTCAGAACTACACAGAGATTATGAGATGACTTACCATCTAGTAGTTATCTCCAGAAGAAGAAGGACTTTCAGAACTACACAGAGATTATGAGATGACCTACCACCTAGTAGTTGTTCCCAGAAGAAGAAGGACTTTCAGAACTACACAGAGATTATGAGATGACCTACCACCTGGTAGTTGTTCCCAGAAGAAGAAGG
>NW_013665804.1:486427-507479 GCF_000517525.1 Limulus polyphemus | reverse complement strand
GACCTACCACCTTGTAGTTGTTCCCAGAAGAAGAAGGACTTTCAGAACTACACAGAGATTATGAGATGACCTACCACCTTGTAGTTGTTCCCAGAAGAAGAAGGACTTTCAGAACTACACAGAGATTATGAGATGATCTACCATCTAGTAGTTATTACCAGAAGAAGAAGGACTTTCAGAACTACACAGAGATTATGAGATGACCTACCACCTGGTAGTTGTTCCCAGAAGAAGAAGGACTTTCAGAACTACACAGAGATTATGAGATGACCTACCATCTAGTAGTTATTCCCAGAAGAAGAAGGACTTTCAGAACTACACAGAGATTATGAGATGACTTACCACCTGGTAGTTGTTCCCAGAAGAAGAAGGACTTTCAGGGCTATTCTCTTATGCAAGTTACACTCTTCTACTGCTGCAGCAACTATAAGTCCTCCAAGAAACATCATCATGGTATCCTGCACGATCACATCAATTAAAATATTACACTATATAAGGGAAATAAATGGACAGTTTTAGAGATATAAAAAGCTATTTACATAGTTCTAGGAATATTCAAAATTTCCTTTGCTGATCTAGTGATAATTATAAGCTTCATACTATAAAATACTTCTCATTTTTGTACATTTTACTTAATAATTGAATGTTTACTTGCAATAGAAATAATTTTAAGGTTGAAAGACGTGAAATCATTATTTTGTTGCTTCATTTATATGTAATCAAATTTATAACTTTCCAAATAAATATTTGCTGGGAAATATTGTCCAAAAGACGTGAATATTGTTACCTTCATGTATGGATAACAGGCTTCTGCTGTACTCAATATTCCGAAAAGTGGAAACAGAAAAACTGGAAGTAAGGCTGTCACACAGATGGGAACAGGTTCAGCCACGAAGAATGCAGCCATCAATAATACCACATATGCACACTTAGCCACCTTGTGGAGAGAAAAGTAAAATAAGTGAATTAGACTTTTCATTCAGAAAAAAAAATAACGGATTCACCTGAGACAGTAAAATAGGCATAAGAAAGAGAACTGCTACAATAAAGCATTGCCATCAATAGCTACGAGGTCATATCATAAATCTTTTTCGATTTTCTTCACTCACCATACACACAATTACATAATTGGAAATTATAGCTTGAAACCTAAGTTTGACTTCGGTAGATTATTGACTCTGGTTATGGTGATGCAAGAGAGCAGACATTACAAATTGTATTAACATAAAAATAGGAAAAACGAACGGAAATGTGAAAAGAAAATAGATATAACACTTTGAATTATGGAAAGAAAGTAGACATTTGAATTAAACTGTAAAAGAAAAGTAGGCATAATGAACTGAATTGTAGCAGGAAAATATGCATAACGAATTAAACTGTAAAAGAAAAGTAGGCATAATGAACTGAATTGTAGCAGGAAAATATGCATAACGAATTAAACTGTAAAAGGAAAGTAGGCATAACGAAATGTACAAGCTAACAAACATATTCCAATAATTCCTTAGAATATTGTAAAAACATGAGACAGTGCTGAGGCATGAAACGTATCTTAAGCAAAAACATGTTTTAAAAGTAAAGGTTTCACATAAAATAAGACTAAAAATTAGGATGTCTCACCTCGTTTTGAACTATATTTGATTTATGAGCTTTAGTATTGAGTGATCAACAGAAACATTACGTCTCAATTGAAGACTAAGTTATGTTTTTATTTGAAACATTAACATTTGTGTTTTTTGTAAATATTTTATTGAATGATTATATTTCGTCTAATAAAACATGTTTATGTATTCGATTATAGAAACAAAGTTATATGTGAATATTATAATACAGAACTTAACATTACTAAAATTAAATGTACATTAGTTTATTAGTGGTGTTTGCTATGTGTAAAAACATTAGTTGTAGACATAATGTAGATGAATTATTCATCCAAATATTTATTGACTTGTAATATCAGAAAATACACATTTATAAAGTTTTTATTTGAATAAATTTGCTACACATATACAATAAAAGATAAACATGAAAGTCACTTTCTAAACATCCACGTTTGATAAAGGTTTACATATTTCTGATGTTCATGAATTCATACATGATAGGGTGACCTCAGTCTCAGTCTTAGTTTTACTCATTGTTAATTGATTCACTTATTTCATTCTAGGGATTTTTATAAGTAACGTTTTTCTTGTTATTGTGTTTAACTTGTCCTTTACTCACAATAATGAACCTATATTCATATATATATATATTTGAAGAATAATTAACATTAATGCTAATAATTTATTTTTCTAAATACTCAGCTGACAAGCTGTTTTAAAGTTCGGTGTAATTTTATTTCTTTTATCAGCAAGATCGTGAATTTCGTCGAGAAGGTGCTATTGATTATAGGTGAAACTCCTGAAGTCAAATTAACTCAACAACAAGTAGAAAATCGAAGCAGAGACTGGGTTTTGTCTTTTTCGTCGAATTTTGCAATTTTGATGAAGAAATAAAAATTACATCATCTTTAAATGGCTCGTCCGTTGAATAATCCAGTGTTGTACACTTGTACCATCAATGTTGCATATTCTGATTACCTGTATAAATTAGGATTGAACATGGGATTTGAACATGTAAATCAGCAAGCCATGTGATATCAACAGTCGCTATAAAGTAGCGGTGGAACGTTTCGACATTGTGGGGTGCTATCAATTTTTTTTTCGTTTTTAGGAAGCGTATGCAACAGCTTTCTATCCGAATCAAATTATTCATACACTGAGATCATGAAGATGTGTTCACATCAGGGATGTAGAATTTCCAAGACGGAGATATTATCTCCTATACTGAACGGCACTGGAAAAAAAATGGGATCAACTTGGAACACAAGGACCACACAGAAAGAGACTTGCAACAAGTCACATCCCATATGCAAAGTAAAGCGTCTTGTAACAAGCGAAAATTCACAAACACAAATATTAGTAGCAAAATCCGTCCACGTGTTCTTGACGACAGTATGCAACATAACGAAGAAGATTCACCTTCTGGAAAAGCAACACAAGTCACGTGTACATGAACACAAGTTATTTCAAGGACATATCAGTTCAACCGTCGCATACCTCAAGTTACTGGTGTTAATGCGACTATATGTGAAAACATGCCAGTCAAATCGCGGCCCGTGGTGTCTGTGGATTTCTGTACTATTGGACTGGGAAATTGGCTCTGGGAAACCGTCGTCCTCGTATACTAGATGGTTTACGGAAAGCATGCAGGAAGGAGAGATATGCTCTGAACAGAACATTCTTACTACAGAGCCAGTAGAAACTATGCTGCAAGTATATTGTCAAGATGTACGGCTGTCAATTAGAGTATGCCATGGACTAAAATGACATAGTGATACTCCAAGATTGCTTTAATATAACGTAGTCAATCATGTATTGCTTCACTATGGTGAGTAAGGAAAAACTTAAGCACCATATGTAACTTAAACAATATGAGAGGGATAGTATGTTTTTACATTTGTCTTCCTCCTAGGTCGCTGATTTGAGGTGATATTCCGGTGAAAAGTGGCAAATTGAATAATAGATTGCGTTTCACTTTTCTTTTACGCCTAAATCCACATCTTTGATGATGAAACAAAATTTTAAAACTATTGTTTTTATTATTGGTTCCAGTGAATTGTAGATAATTTAAGTATATATAAAAACTATATCAGTGCACAATAAGACCAACCTTGAATAATCTTATAATGCAGATAAATTTGAACAAATCAAGTTAATTCAAAATATGTACATTTATAATTTAGGAAATAAGCCTTAAACTCCCAAGTTCCTGTATATTATTGTTTTGCTTTAAAGCACATAAACGGGCAAAAACATCATTAATATTTCAAAAGGGACAGCAGCTTTTAAAACGCCCGTAAT
Organism: Limulus polyphemus; assembly: GCF_000517525.1. Lineage (NCBI taxonomy): Eukaryota > Metazoa > Arthropoda > Merostomata > Xiphosura > Limulidae > Limulus > Limulus polyphemus. The sequence continues at coordinate 503,580 of NW_013665804.1, read as the reverse complement.
AATTTAGACTGAGACATAAAGGATATTTTAACAAGGGGCACACTTATAGAGGGGCATTTCTGAAGGAAAAACAAAAAGCGTGTAAACAGTCCGGGGGGCTTGGTTCTCGAAGAATTTTGTAATTGTCACTGAAACTGGCGTATTTTTAAGATATCTGAGGCTGTTCTTTTTATTTTTTTAAATACGTTTTATACACATTTAGGAGTGCAATCACATTCCCCTTTCCCTACCTTCGAGCATCTTAAAGGAAAAAAAACACATCAAACCATGAATATTAAATATTGGTGTCTCATACTGAAACATTATGTTTTGACTTCCAACAGTATAAGTGTTTTGAACTACTTGACTTTCCTCAAAACGCATGTGAAACACGTTTCATAATACTTTGTGTATCAACCTGAGGCATTTCTATTTAGAGTGACATCCTCTTTTCAGTGTTTTGGCGGGAGTAGCAGAAAGTGATCTAAAAACAATGTTAATGTTTTATTAAGAAAAATGCTGAACCAGAGTCACTTATACATCAAATAACGAACTTTCTGGTAAAACTTAGTAAAACTTGAATCAAGTACCAAAATATTCAAAATGAAGTGATGAAACTTTAGTCGCTCTTTATACTTGATTTATAAAACGTATCAGATCAACATCAATGAGATTTAAATTCCCGACTTCGGAACAATATAAATAAAACTTAATTTCTTTCTAATTTCAGAACGGTGCAAATAGAACACAAGTTTCTAATAATACCAAACAGCTTAAAGTAACAAAAATATATCAAGTAACTTTGAAACCAAATATCATATCTAACTTTATCTTACTACAGTAAATTGTACAAGAACATTCGATGTTACTTTAACAATATAATATATAAGAAACAGCACAATTACCGTTATTATTGTTCCATACAATTTCAATTACGTGTGTTAATATTAGTGGGTATGTTAGTATAGTACCAGTGTTTAAAATATATATTTCTTTGTTTTAAACATTATCTTCGATATACCTAAACTGGTATGATAAATTTTGTTTCAGTTTCTACGAAATCTTATATGAAGTATTTTTTTTATAATGGTACATTTAAGGTTTTAAAGCACGGTTCTTTTTTTTTACAATATCTAAAAACCTTATAATATGAGTAAAATAAGGAACCAAAGATTTGATTAAAATATAAGACACATCCGGTGAAGGGAACATTCCAATGGAGAAATTACTGATTAAGGTCAAAAGGTTAGAAGGTCCTAAGATCGCGAGATCTAATGGAACAATGAAAGATAATCTAATCAGCTTATTACTGTATTCACTGCACTGATCAACACTCACCTGAGTACCAATTACCAGTGGTAATGGAAGAAGAAGAAGAGGAACGGCCAGTCCGAAGATAAGTCGCCAGGAGTAACGGAAGGAACGAAAGACTGCCGCTATTCGGAGTATCATTATGTCAGTACACAAAAGGCACTTTGGTTGTACTCCAATCTTGCTGTTTGTTTAGTTTCTAAAGTCTTGATTTGTCCTAAGAATTTGACATTCAGACCTATTTCTGTCAACGTTCTGCCTGTTGTCTGTTGCTGTTCAACTTGCTGTCTCTCGCTATGCAATGATTTCTGTAGAGCAGATTGTTGAAAGTCGCGTGGATGCCTGTCTACCTTCTGATTCTCACAGTCCACTTTAGATTCTCTTTATATGCGAACATAACTTTCTGATTGGCGCTATTTAGCCTACAGAGATAACGAAAGGATATATGGTATCTCTGAAAGTTTGTGATTGGTTGACATCCTTCAACTGAAGAGGCAAAGGAAGGAAGGGGGATAGTAGAATATGGGACTATGCGTGACGTGTTAAGCCTACTGACCATTACCAGCTTTGAAGTAACACTTAGCTAGCTTTTTACATCGACATTAACATTAACACGGTTCTTTCGCATGTTAGTGTTTTTATCTAGACGTATTTGTCAAGCATCCTTATGATGCAGATTAATAAAATGATTTATATATATATATATTGTTTTTTACATTTAAGTGTCTTTTAAACTGGTAAATATTCTTGTAAATAATTTTACTTCTTAGTCTATTCTTTAACATTCAATATTCTTTTCTGCAAGACATTATTTTGTCTTTATATTATCAAAACGATTCTCAATGAAACTTTTTCTTGAAAATACACTTCTTAAACGGGTCTTTCTAGCTCTTGGAATAGTGTCTTACAGCACGTGAATTTTCTGAGTTGACAACTATTGATAATTCTTTTCACAAGTCATAGAGTATTTTGGGCTAATACGAAATAACTAAATAGCTATCAGGTATAATATTGCATTAAATGTAACGTACACATCCTATCAAATTATTTAGTTAATGATTCACTAGGCCTAACGAGATTCAAATCTCTGGTCCATTCCCTAGGAGAGACTGTGTGGTTCTCCCATTTTTTACAGCATTCGTTGGTCATTGAAGTAGTGTTATTATTATACCATTTCTATTATAGCATGTGTATGATTCAGAGGATTAATTTTTAAACCTTTATATTAGATAAAGTAGCAGCTTCTTCTAACGTCAGACAGTTGTTTCTCTTTTCATTACATATCACTACTGAGCAACCCAAAATTTTATATTACTAACTCGTTTTGTTACAAACCTTTCTTATCAAAATCTATGTTGAATACCGTTCCACTATTCATTCTTAATAAAATCCGTGTTACACACTGTTGTACTGTTCATTCTGAACAAAAACCAAGTTACACGTTGTTCTACATCTCATTCTGAACAAACTCTGTGTTTCACACTGACCTGATATTTCTCCTTAACAAATCTGTGTTACACACTGTTCTACAACTCGTAATCAACCTTCAATCACTGCCTCTACAGATGTGACGGTTGCCACAAAGATATCATACTAAATCAAACCATATTAGAAAAAGAGGCTTTGAAACATAATCTTTCTCTTCTACGTAACCATAAAAGGAAAACATTGTGTCTTTAACTGTTCATTATCTAGAATTGTACAACAAATTATGAAAACGTTTCTTAAACCTGTATAGCAGGATGGTTAAAAAGAAACACTCTCTGTTAGCAGTACTAAAACCGTCACATTTGTACAACTTGTACAAAACAGGAATTTGTAAACCACGTAGCAGCAATGTTCAAGTAATGTACATCTGTCCGTTACTGCTTGCATTATTTATTTCTGTCTTCCAGACACAAGTCTGATTAACTTGTTTGTTAGAAATAAGTTATACGGGATAAAAGTTGACACTATTGATAAATTTTAAATGAATTTTAAACTGAATGCTGCTAATGAATTTCGAATGATAAAAAAATTAAATAAAAGAGAATTACAATCTTATGTTTCTGAATATTTATTGCACCTGCTAAAAGTTACCTGTCTCTAAAGTTAAAGTGGGTCTCGACACAACTCGAAGGGGCACTATTGAAGTATATCGTCACGATAAAGTTATTCATTCTCATTGTTCTAGAGGAAATGTAATCGTGACGTAGTTATAAGCAGCACTCCACATGTCTCGTGTAAGAAGTTGTTTGATACGTATCACAACCACATTTTTGTGATAAAGGAACAGGTTAGAACCCATTTGATAATAGTAAAATAAAGTAGACTAGTTAAAACGATTTATTTGGAATTTCCTAGCTTTATGTACCACACAAGGTGAGTTCTGCGTGGTTTCCAAGAGTGGCCGTTGTTTTTATACACTTGATAAAGCTTGTTGTATATTCTGAAAAACACTCAAGTTCTTCAACTTCTTTATTTGTGATTTATTTATCCTGTCAGCTTACAAATACTATACTAATTCTGGACACATATTATCAATAAAATGTATTAGAAACTGGATTAAACTAATATGAAATAAAAGAACACAGTACATCGTGTGTGGCAGTTCTTGGAAAACCACAGTAACTGGACAAACTATCAGAAGACTTGAAATTTAAAAAAACTGGTTTCAACACATTTTTTCGTCCACTTCAGTTTCTCAATTTCAGGTTTTCTGATAGCTTGCACCATTTGCATTCACTAAACTAATTTGATATTATGAAACAACAATACCCTTCTGTACCTTTTGAATGTGTGTAGTCTTACAAAAAATTTGCGAATGTTGGCGTCTGTTACATCGTGTGAGTTAAAATAACATTTTCTGTACAGTGTTTCTCTTAGTTTCCCTGCATCTGTTAGGCTTAGAATCTTATGATCAATACAAACAGGTATGGTAATGTACAAGATCAAGTACAACGATTTCAACGTTTGCTCTAGAAAGTTTGTGGGGACAATGCTGATCCTCATGCTGTTAATCTGTAGTAAAGTTATGACTTGCATGCTCATTTTCTTAAGTTATTTCCCCCCCAAAAAAAACGTTCCTTATTATAGAAATGTCGTACTTCACTGTTAATTTCTATGAATCAATAGACTACCATATTATTTATCGGTGTGAAGCCTTACACCACTCTATTTAATAAATGGTAAGGCTTTACAGCATTCTATTTAAGATATCGTTTATTATGAGGTGTTACTCCAATATAATTAATATGTAGTAAGGCTTTACAAAATTTTATTTAAAAATGTCTCCCGGTGACTCGGCGGGAAATCCGAAGAATTATAATGCTAAAAATCTGGTTTCAGTACCCGTATTGGGCGCAGCACAGATAGCCCATTGTGTAGCTTTGTGCTTAACAAAAACCAAATAAACAAACCAATTTAAGATACCTTTTATTACCGTCAGGCGTTACACCACTATTACTCCCAGTGGCTCGTTGGTAAGTCTAGGAGCTTATAACGTTCAAAATCAGGTTTCGATACCCCTTGTAGACAAAACACAAAATAGTTCATTGTATAGCTTTGTGTTTAACTACAAATAAACAGACAATTCACCAATATATTTAAGATATATGTTATTTCCATGAAGAATTACATCACTATATCTAAAACATCATTTATTGGTGTGAGGCGTTACGCCATTTTATATTAAAATATTCTTTATATTCTGGGTGTGTTACATCACGCGATTATTTTCTTTTAATCGAAAACCTACAAAGTGTAATTTTCAAATTCTCTCACAACTTTCATAATGTTATTTTATCTTTTTTCTACACATACCTTTATAATGTTATTTTAATTGTATTCATACACTCGAAAGATCAGTTCCTGTACACGAGCCTTACAATTATGACCATCAGTGTTACATCCGTACCACAATCATGCGGATGGAGTTAAGCGTCAGTGGTTGTGAAAGAAAAATATCACATACTAAATATCGTATGAAATGAAATCACATCTACCTCCACCTACTCTTCCCGCTTTTCTGTTAAATATTTGGCATATAGCGCTGAGATTCTTGGAATAAATTCCATTTAATTTTCTAAAACTATTCCATTCAGATTCTGCTTAAAATATCGTTTAACTTTCACTTCCAATAGAAAAAAACCAAAACAAATCAACATTTTCTTGATTTGCGTGAACGATTTTCTCCCCAAAAAGAAATTAAACTTGTATTTGTTTTCGAAATCAAAAATGATAAATTGGCTAGAAAATGAAGATATATATATATATATATATATATATACAGTCTCGTGGTGAAATATAAAAGACGTCAAATTAGTATCATGAATGACGTAACTGTTGATCCTAAATACTTTTCATCCTGGTTTTTTAGGTTGAACTACAATATTTTTTCCATTTAATTCTCTAGGCCGTGGAAGGAGCGTCTGGCTCTGTCTTTAGACAAACGGTGAAAGAGAATTGATAACCAGTTATATTCTGGTGTTGAAACTAAGCCTTTAGAGCTATAATATGTCAGTCTTATTTTAAAATTAAAACTAAGCTTGATATTATCTATGAGGTTTTGAGTCCATTTTACTTTACCACGTAGTAACTTAAATTAATTTAGGTATGTGAATAATGTTATGACTTTTCGTCGAATTCATTATTCGGTATTATATAGCGAACTGTTTAATGATTCTATATATATGCTAAATTTTTCTTTTCTATTTCATAGAGGTAATTATTGAAAAGAGAATCTGTGATGTAGAGATCTAATGTATTCTTTGATTGGCCGTACCCTCTGCTGTGTACTGCAGTTTCTGCTCATCAGCACAACTTGGATCAGCAAACCACTGCAATACTCACAAGTCAGTCACTCATTTTAACAGACTCACAAAATCATTAAATAACTGACCATCTCACGTTTTATATGGTTAGTTAATTAATGATTTTGTGAGTCTCTTACAATGAGTGGCTGACTTGTGAGTATTGCAGTGGTTTGATTTGATTATCGAATTAGTCAGTTTGTTAGACGATTTATCTGTTACTTGATTTTTGGGAATATTGAGTATGTGTTTCAACGAAGTACGACAGAAACGAAAAGTGTCGAACGAACGAAGAAAGCAAGTAAGAAACTATTTAGCGTTATTTATAAAGATCGAATAATAGAAAAAGGGGAAGTGCTATAAGTGTGAAAAACGTGTGCGTTACAGCTGAGACTGTGATAAATCAACAGATAATTGAGGATGAGGCCCAGAGCCTAAACTGATCAAAGGAACAATAAAGAGCTAACCAGAATTCAGAAAACAAAAATTAGTTTGAATTAAGGGGGGGGAAAGCTTAGCTGTGAATATTCCATTTACCCCAACTGGTATAAGGAGGTTATTGTTATAAGAAACCTGTCCATGCATACATTGATTAGAAGCCTTATAACATGTTGATTTACATTGATTATACAGTTACCATTGTTCAGCCTAATTTGGTAATGAAAGGTGGAAACTTGTAAACAGGGAGTATGCAACGAGATGGAGTGATGGCAACGGCAACTGATCATAAGATTTCAGCAGGAGAAAAGCTAGAAAACACTCTCATGGCGAGAAGCTTCTTTACACAACATGACATAAGGGTAACTGTCACAGAGGAAGAATGCACAGATGTAATTTTTTGCAGCCTATAACCAGGAAATATCTACGTACGACACAATTAGACCACCGAAGGTTGGATTACCAGTGACAACAAGGATTGAAGCACAATATATTACAGACATCCAACTTAAGGCGAGAGAGAGTAGATCCACAAAAATGGATACCCTAAAAGATTATCCATAATGATAATCTTTCGAGGTATGATGGCAACAGATTAATCTCAAAGAAGATGTTTATGAGAAGTAAATCAATCCGTTGAATAGTCCGAGGTTCCCGTTAAAACCACTTCTACAGCATCACCAGTGTATTATATTGGTCGTCTACCTAAGGAACACATTCCCAGTGATGAAACAGCAAATATTGTTAAAGGACAAGAAGTCATCCCATCTTCGTACCATAAGCCACGGAAAAAACAAACAAAAAACAGAAAGATTTGGTAACTTGGTCGAGTTTTATAAAACAGAAATTTATCGTAACGAAAACCGTTAATGTACAGGATACACCATTTATTAATATGGAAGTAACGCATTTCATACAGCCTTACATGATGCATTAATGATGAAAACAAATGGACTTTGATGAGAAAAATCAAATCAAAAACTTTATTTGGTTTTTATGTATAATCTTTTACTCACCACTAATAACCTAAAATACTTCAGGTGTTTGAATAACATATTACTATACCGTCACAATTAATTAATCATTATTATTAAGCGGATTTATTAACAACTAAATAAAGTTAAAAGCCGTTAATTCAAAGAGGGTACAGGTTAATTTACTAATATGCCCAAGTTGGTAACACAATATGAACATGCCGATCGATAAAATTATGTTGGATTTAACCTCGTTTAACCCGAAATCCTTGTGACGATGGGTACACTAAATCAGAACACTGTGAACTAGACTTACAAACATACATTTGATAAGTTTAACATAGCAGTTAGACGACTTGAGGTAATTCATTTATATTAGTAAGACGTTCTACTTAGATGTTTATAGTAGCTTATGTCACACTTCGAAAGAGGCCTCCATCTAGTGATTGTGATACAATATCGCCTTTAAATGTACTACATTTTATATCAAGATCACATACTCTCTGAAAACAAAACAAAGCGGACTGCAAACGTTCTAATTACAACTTAGAAATTCTGTCGACCTATTGGCCTATTTGTTTCAGCTCTTCACCACAGTGTTCTGTTAGTCGACCCAGTCTGAATATCCTTATCGTTAAAAAAGGTGATTATTGTGAAATTCATTACTCTAAACAATACCATACTATTTAGGTCATTTCGAATCTATTCTCTATTTCTGTTTGATAATTTTATAGAACAAGGGTAATCTTATTTATATGTTGATTAATTACTCTACAAAAAAGGACTAGTTTTATTTACTTTTTAATCTTTGTGTGAAAGCGTCAAAGATTTTTCACAAAAGACAACATAAAACGTAGTTTTGTATTTTTTTCTGCTATGAGAATCCCTTCTTTTCCTAGGTAATGTAAATTCATTGTTGAAGTTACCAATCTTTAAATATTTTGTAAGTTTACAATAGTAAAGAGCAAAAAAACTAACATTCTCTAAGTAGATAAATTCACTAAAGAAGGGGGAAAGTTCGTCAATTAAAATGGCACTGTTAACTAAGTAGTTATCAAATTTAACCTTATTAACAAAAATATAACTTTTAACAGCATTTACAGTTTAAATCTCGAAAGCTGGGGAAGCATTTAAATCCAATATTTGTGATAAATACCACTGAGACTGCAAATATTTTTACCCGAGCCCTTCTTTATTTGTCCATTTCGAATTTCGAACTAGAAGTGTATAATTTTAAGGTTTCAGATCTATAATGTCTTGACATAAGTCACTGACCAGGAGGCTTTTCGTTGAATACCAAAACTTGTTAGCTTCTTTTTATTTATGATCAAAATCACTTGGAATACAGATTCAAATGTTTTGTCTTTTGTATTTAACGATCATTTGTAAACAAAAAATAATAATATTGTAACTTTATGAAAGGAGTAAGGTTTAATTTGAATAAATTGAAATATATGGGTAACGAAGTTTATAAACAAGTTAAAACCGATAAGGAAAGTATCATAAATAAAGACATTTAAGTTTTATCAGACTTTGGGATTCGTTCGGGTAAATCAAACGATGTTATAACTAAATTATTTTGGATTCCCAAATTACATATAAAACCGTACAAATTCAAGTTTATTTCCGGGGCTGAAAATGCTACGACAAAGGTATTATCAATTCCGAAATACATTGAAGAGCATTTAAAGAAATTTCGCAATGTTATCAAAAAGAGAACCATTACAAATCTATATATAATCAATAGTAATTTCATGTAATGTAAAGACAGAATTAAAGGCTTAGAAATTATAAATAGAAACATTTTATTTCACTAATCTCTACATTAGTCTTCCTATGGATATAATTAAAGTTTTTCATCATATTACTCTTCTGTGTCAGTAAACACTGAACTTTCTATGGCATTGTCACTTATAAAAATTACCACTGTTTCACATCAAATGACTTTGTTTATCGGTTTGTATGTATATCAGAAAAATATTCATTTGTTTCTAAATTTTTTCATTATTCGACAAAATAAACCAGGTATATATGATAGTACTAAACATATATAGTACTTTTTTCAGCAAATGGTTTTAACTTGATATTTTTATCTCTGTTTTATGACAGCTCTGTCAACAACATCTGGATTAAGACTTCTTTCCACTTCTATGTTTTTAATTAACAATAACTCATTATTGAGATCATCCTGTTTACAACATAATTTTAATATCCTATCCACATAAGAGTAAAAAACACAGGTTTTTTGAGATGTAGTGTGACAAGATTGTTGATGATTACAGAGAAAAGTTTAGGATAAATGGTAGTTTCCAATTTATCCTTATTTTTACTCACTAAAACATCCAAAAAAAGTAAACAACCATTTATCTCAACTTCATAATTAAATCTTATAGAATTATCAATGTTATTAAGGGTTTTTTTACCAATATTTATCCTGTAGAGTAAGTTATTTTATTTTAGTAATTTGGAGACTGTAAACAATCTCATTTTTATAGAATTGTGTATAAAATAATCGTTATTTTTCAAAAATTTTGAGTTTTTAAGATTCAACATTACACACGTGCCAAAACACTGTTAGAAATATATATATATTATGTTGTTGTTGGGCTTAGGACTCTTCTACAGTAGGTGTCTGTGACTTGTTAGCGATAAATTTAACGATGAATAAACAGCACGTACTTCACTTGTTTTCAAATATATAGATATTCAGAACAAGTTAACGTGTGTATAATAAATTCTTCAACACTATAGATATTATGGACATATCATAAATACTATATGTATAGTTCTCTACTTCTTGTCAAATATCCACTTAGGCCTATTCAATTACTTTAGAATTTCAGTTGACAAGCCAAACTATCCTCTCTATTTCCATCGCACTAGTATTCTCCGTGATTCACTTACAATTGTGGCGCGAGTTACTGTAATCATTTGGTCTTCTTTCTTTTGAAGATCCCCTGTTCCTATTGTCAAACTACAATCAGGCTGATTCAATTACTTTAGAACCACACTTTGACGGAATAAAATTATTTTTAATATCTTCTTTTCTACTGTTAGTTTCACTCTAACATATCAAATGTTAGACCTATCACTTCTACAGTAGTTAACTTCATACCAACTTTATTCTCTATTGCTATTATCTGTCTGCTTCTGTCTGTCTGCTGCTTCCCGCTCGTCTCACGCTATTTATATATTTATCACTTACTCGTCTGTTCGCCTTCTATATTCTCGACGTCAGTGAATTGTTAACAAAACTTCCTACAATCGTCTGATTTTAACTCTTATTATAACAAAAACTAAACAATAATAAAATATTCACTCACAAAAATAAATTAATCTATATTTTTATATTCTCGACGTCAGTGAATTGTTAACAAAACTTCCTACAATCGTCTGCTTTTAACTCTTATTATAACAAAAACTAAAGAATAATAAAATATTCACTCACAAAAATAAATTAATCAATAATATCTAAACCAAACAGTCTTTTATGTCATGACAATCATGAATTACTTTTTTGTGTCAGTAAACACTGAACTTTCTATGCCATTGTCTCTCATAAAATTTTTTTGTTTGTAGTTAAGCACAAAGCTACACGATGGGTTATCTGTGCTCTGCCCACCGCGGGTATCGAAACCCGGATTCCAGCGTTGTAAGTCCGCAGACATGCTGCTGTGCCACTGGGGAGCGCTCATAAAAGTTACCACTGTTTCACATCAAATGAATTATTGCAGGCTCGGAATCTTGTAAGTGATAACTCATTCTCCCAACAGGTACAGTGAATTTTAGTTGGAAGTAACTTCAACCCGCTAGTTGCAGATATTTATTTATTCCAACTAGAATTTTCACACATTACAAACTTTACTAGGAAAGACAATAATAAAGCTTTTGTACATCAGTCGTGCTTGTAGATATATATATATATTTATGGTATTCTTATTCCACATTATCAAGAGTTTCTGGACACAGTTTAAAATTTATTCACCACAGCTCATTCTAGGAAAATAAAACTATTCCACTAAAAACTAAGTAAATCACCATCATTACATTCAGCATCAAAGTTATAAACTTTCCATTCTCAAATATGAACATTCCAAACAAATTAGGTCACGACGTTCACTGCTCTTGACTTATTAGATACAAATAATTTGTTAATCATTACAAGATTTTCTGGACAGAACCCATAAACTAACTTGTAGTTTTCATAACTGAAGTTTCTCATTGCAAAAATCAAATACAAAATCATTTCAATGCTGTAAAACATTCAACAATATTCTTGCTAAAGACTATGGGTTTTGAAATTTTACAGAGTATCACAACATTTTAAAAGTTTTCACGTCCATATGATGTATTATTTGTATTGGCCTTTCGTATTTCTAAAGGCTTATTGTGTTTCAATTTCGGCTTTTAGATTCGGATAGTTTCTGACGTTATATAGTTGAGGGTGCTGTAACGAGTTTTCTTTGGTAGAGTGCGATGCTGGAGAGAGCAAGTTTTCAAAGAAATATACATTACTGACTATGACTCAAGAGGGAACTAGTGTTTGTGATATACTGTGCTATTCTGTTTATATATTGTTGCTTTTATTAATAATATTGATTATATTAGTTAGCATATCGAATGCAATTACTTTTTCTTTTGTCATTCATTGTTATACTTATATCTATATCAATATAATAGTACTGTCTGTTGTATGTCTATGGAACTACTCCGCAGGGTTTGGATGGATATTCACCAAAATTTGTATGGAGGTTCATCAGGTCCATGCGGGGGTGTATTTTTTACATTTTTTTGTTTTGCAGTTTTTATGGCCGTTTGTGCATTTTTTACAGTTACACACAAGGGAAGCAACTTTTCATGTCCTAAGATAACCTTTCATTAATCATGAATTTACATAACTTTTATCCATTTATTCCAGCTAGTAATAAATATGGTTTTGCATTGTTAAAACTTCTATCTAGGACACTTAGGTCTAATATAAATCTTCTAAGGTAGCTGAACTTCGTGAGATAATTGTTAACAGCGAAGATACCCAACTGCATTTCAATCTTTACAGGTTAAAAACGTAAGAAAAGTATATTTAACTAACTATACTGATGGCCAGGTTCATTTCTAGTTTCACTCTAAATACATAGGTTGCTCTGGTTGGAAGTAATTATTATTGAAGGTGTTTTGTTAAGTTAATCTAACTAGCTTAATTACTAAAATAAATTAATAATTAAGTAAAGGTTACAATTCTCAAGTAAATATGATTTCAACTTATTTATTCGAAGTTATTTAATTAGAGTTACAAATACTTACAGAAGATTTGTTTCCGAGCGTATTTTATTTAGCACAATTATTTCTTTTGCTGAACTCAAAATATTTTTCAAATATTTTTATATCAATACGCATCACTCTGGGTAGTTGTCTATTTAGCGTTTTTATTAATGGATTATTGCTTCTAAGTTTTCATTAGCTCAACATTTTAAAGAAAAGTCTTTGATTAGACATTGTAAAGTTATGCTCTGTGAGTCCAAAGATGATTACTAATGATAAATACACATGATGATGGAGACTAAAATATATGGAGATTAATAATTAGAATATTGATTTAATTCTTATGTACTGCTATCCGTAGGTATATGTTTTCAATGTGAAGAATAAAACAATAAGAATTGAACCCTCGAATCTTATATTGAAATATTAAAGTTGAAAATGTTGAAAACAAATATTGTGAAAATTACTAACCAAAGTACAATGGAAAAATGATCTATTACGTTTTAATGGAGGTCCAGTAGTCCATTCCTAAAATTTCATGTATAATTTCTAGGTTTAACTTTTTATTTCAGTTTTTATTGGATTTTAGAATCCTTATACAGATGGTTATCAACCGGCTGTTAGAAATGTTATTTTACAGTAGGATAATAAATGTCACCAGAAACTGGCACTATTAACAAACAGTAATATTAACGCTATATATTCAAGAATTAATATCTTTGTGTTTGGTTAAGGATGTCGCACTTTCTAAGTATTTTAATATAAAGACATCACATTACAAAAAGGATTTCATAAGACACCTACATTTTCCACACTATAAAATGTATGGAGGTACTACATTTTCAGAAGAATTTTCTTCTATAACTGCTTTCACTTTAAAATATGAAGGGAATTATATGATAATATGATTATCACCAAAAGGTTTCACTGGATGTGCAGGATGGATAATGTGACTATGTACTTTAGCTTGATTTTAAGGTGCTGCCATCTGTTACTACATATTGTTATTATTAACGATAAATACTTTAAAAGTAAAACTACATTGTGCAGCTTTGTGCTTAACTGCAAACAAACGAACTTGATGTTAATGCATTGAACTCGAACACATTGCAAACAAAATAATCATTTCTTTTTTTATTATAAAAAATGCATTCTAAACGTACCAAACAGTTCTGATAATAAAAACAAATTACCGTGAAGCAGAGGCCCAGTATTCAATTCCCAAACTTTCAACTAACTTGTATTAAACTTTTAATGTTTAAAATCACTCCTGTATGTAACTGCTGTATTTTATATATTAGTTATTTGTTATCTAAAATATCTATTCTGTCTTCGAGAATACGCACTTATTCGTTTGGCTGAGTACAAAAGTTAGGAGTACAGATGTATTTCATTCTCTAATTTATTTCTAGAAGAGTCAAGGGTTCATATTTAGCTGTGTGAGTTGAGCATTTTGTCTTTGATTACGAATGTAGCTCTTTAATTGGACTAGTAATACGAACGTAAGTGTATTTCTGTACGGTGGACTAATTCTACAAATACAGAAGTACTTCTGGTTATTAAACTAACACTTCATGGACAGATGTGATTCTGTTTCATTGATTTTGTATGACGTCCGATTACTTTGCGATACGATGGCCGCCATTTCTCCCACGAAGCCACTTTTCCTTGCACCTTTGATATCTACTTTCGCCATAGACTTCGACCACATAATTCTCCATGTTCCTTTGTGCCAATGCCCTAGATAATGCGCAATTTAGGTATTGTGCACGGGCCTCCTGATCCCTACCAAGAAAATGTGAATTACGAGTTAGGCGGTTTAAATGAAATGCATTTGCTCAATGCAATATTTATTTTAAGTTGCGCATATTGTGAGTTAGACGGAGTCATCTTAAACCATCTTGGAAGTTAGTTTTATCCAAAATTATAGGTAAAACATACCCCAGACACAAGAAGTACTATTTTTTAATATCTAAACAAATGCCTCTGTACAACTTAATTCCGTGCTAAGATACTCGAGGGCTAATTACGCTAGCACCTAATTGTGAAGTGAAGACTATAAGAAGGCAACTAGTCAGCACCGGCATCTAATCTCGATATTATGTAAACAAGGTCAAAGAACAATTAATAATAAATACTGAGTGAATAAGAAGATACAGTAACAATGAGGTGTAACTATTAAACAAATAAAAAGATAAAGTAACAAATAAGTCTACTTTTGAAGCAAATAATAATATAAATTAATTGTTACACACACACACACACACACACATATATTCATATTACACAAACAAGGGGATGAAGTAATAATGAAGTCTGTATACACTAATGCTGGAACGAGCAGTGTCAAGTCTATTAACTCCTCAACGATGTCGATCACGTAGCGATCGATACAGATTTTCAAATTGAACCTCCAAACTTACAATTCAACTAACAATGTCTTTTTATAATTTAAAAATGAGTAAAATGTTCTTAAACGGGAATATACGTTAATCGTATGTACTGTTAATTTCTATGCCAGCCTACAACACCATGAAATAGTACTTAGAGCAAGAACTTAATATTATGCCAGAATATTAATATGCCAGAACTTTGGCATATTAATTAGATGAATTCATACATATATACATATACGTATATTTGTTACAATGCAATATTTAGTCAGTACAGGTTAGTGTTACAAGACTGGATTGTTACCTCACACTTTATCTAGTTAGTACATACTTACTTCACAACAGTATGCTGCCTCATTATCTATAGTACAGCCTAGTGTTACAAACTTGAGTTGCTACAACACATTGTTTTATTGAAGTTGGTTAGTGTTACAAAACATAATCTAACTAGTTCTCCCAGATAGTGATTCACAGCCTTGTTTTTCACTCAAAACTCGTTTGTAAACAGAAATGGCCAGTAATGACCGAGTTTGTTTTAGCGTAAAACTACAAAATAGATATGTGTGCCCTGTCTACTCCAGGGGATCGAACCCGGGATTTTAGAGTTCTAAGTCTGTAAACGGGTCCACTGAGGTACCACGACTTAGTCTCTAGGTTTAATGCGAAAGGACATGGCATACTAAATATTTAATAAATACACAAATAAAGTATTATCTATTTCGAAAGTCTGTTCGTGACCCTTTCACACAGTCTAACTTCCAATTTTGGGTCACAACTAACGACTTTAGAAACACTGCTCGAGCAATTCTCTAAAGTGTTACCACTTTCTAACTACATGTACTTCGAATGCTACCAGGACGATGAACACAGCTGATAATCCCTGATTCAGTGCAAGAAGTTGAGGTTTGCTAACACGTGAGATTCGGTCATACTCACTGGTTGGCTTACATAGCTCCTCGTGTCTCTTTTACGGTAGGACTACTTCAGCTCGAGGTAAAACTCGCAGTATTGACAGTAAGCCAAAACTTGAGTCAAATAAAAAGTTGGTTAAAATATTGCCGCTTAAATAGAAAAAGAGAAGTATTAGTAAAGTGATAGGGTTATAAGGCTAAAAAAAAGGACACAATGAAAAGATCTATCCTCAACCTTTATCATAACGTTGCTGCTCTGTGGAACCCCATCATCTTTTTTCTGGCTCCGCTTGTTCTCTTACTGATTCCTTTATTGGTCCATACAAAAGTAAGATCTGCAATCAATTCATTTTAAATATATACTTATATAGGAGATAAAGTGTTGCTTAGAGCGTGCGATGTACTGGTTAATGTCGTTTCCGTGGAGATCATAAAAAGCAGAAGCTTTCAAGATCTTTGAAAACTTAACTTGTGGAGTCAACATTGCCGTGATTAGATATATATCTACTTTTTGTTATTTGTAAACAAAAGGCTAAACACGTACGTCTTTTTGTATTATGAATGTTAACAGCAAGCTTCCAATGAGCGTGTACTTTAATTATTTTATCATTGAGGTAACCGGGGCACAGTTTATAATATACGTCAAGTCTCAAAGTTATTAGTCCCCAGTCTTTGTTTTATGTCCTCCGGTGCGACAGCGGTAAGTCTTCGTATTTACAACGCTAAAATCTGGAGTTTGATTCCCCTTCGGTGGACACAGGAGATAGCCCGATGTGGCTTTGCTATAACAAAACACACACTTTGTCTTACTTTTCTGTTTAACAATTCGTTTCTATAGGAACAACAATATATATACTATAAAATAGTTATCAGTTGTAGTTCTGTACTGTTTTTTATTTTTTTATATTTGTAAATGCTGAAATTATCAGGAAAATTAAGACAATAGCAAGAAAAACAGCTAGAAAGCTATATATACCCTTAAAATACAAAAATTTTCCAAGTGAATGAATTCTGCTTTCATATGCACTTGTATCATACGTTTAATTCTTGGATATATCCAAAAAATCATCATTAGTAATATATTTTTATCACATAATT
>NW_013665804.1:483447-486357 GCF_000517525.1 Limulus polyphemus | reverse complement strand
AAAATCATCATTAGTAATATATTTTTATCACATAATTAAAAAAAAAACATAAAAATAAAAGCCAATAGTAGTTAATAAATCATCTAATGAATGATAATATTTTCTAATTATGACAAGTTTGTTTGTTTGTAATTAAGCACAAAGCTACACAATGGGCTATCTGTGCTCTGCCCCCCTCGGGTATCGAAACCCGGTTTCTAGCGTTGTAAGTCCGCAGACATACCGCTGTGCCACTGGGGGTGGGGGGCGAAACATTGTTTTAAGGGAGTTTTAATACATTGAGCGTGTTGTTATTTTAAACTTTTTTGATATTATTTGTGGCTACAGAGGCGTTGTTTCCCTTCTTGTATTCAAACAGCATTACATGCCGAATATGTGTCTCGTCGTGTGACATCACTATAAGGGATTAGAGTATACTAAACTTTACACATTATATAGGCTACACTAACGTGACATTTAGGCAGTTCGTTTAACTATTATACGTGATGACGTTTTTTGGGGGATGGTTAATGAAAGTGTTCCAAAACACGACATTAATTTCTTGACGACCTGATACATGCCATGCCCTAGAGTAAAACATTTATTCGTCAGATAATGACTAAATGCGTTTATTATCTAAGCTATAAGAATGTTTGATTTCAGTTATGAAAAACTGTTCTCATTAATTCATATTGTGCTCTAAGCTAATTCTGCCTGTGGCTAGATTTGATTATAGTTTAGAAAGCCATGAAATAAACCTCTTGCTTGAATACTAAATTGTAGCACAAATTTACATTGTTTTCTAAAGTAAAAAGTAGAACAAGTTATAAGCTCACATCTAACATTCTCTTGTAGGAAGCAAAATGTGCCTACATGATGATCGTGATGGCATTGTTCTGGATGACAGAACCTGTTCCTCTTGCTGTTACATCACTTGTACCCATCGTTTTTTCTCCTCTAATGGGAGTGGCCAGTACTAAAATAGTATGTGAAGCTTATGCAAATGTAAGTAAATGTTGTAATTTCCCTTTTTAAAAATTTTGTAATTACATTATAAGGTGACTGCTTTAATATGTGAGGCCAGACTTGTAACAACATTTGCTGTTGGCGACCTACTTCTCTGCGATGTGGGTAGATAGGTTGTCCTCTTGTTTCTACTTATTCATTGCCGTCGATGTTTCCATGGTGTAAGTATGTATGCTTGTTTGTGTGTGTGTATTTATATGTGTATGAAGGGGTTAAATTTGGGTAGAACGGAGCTCTACCTCTTGAGGATTCAAGCCATTAGCGTTCCAGGTTTTCTGATTGGAATGTCAAAGTACATCACAAACGATTGTTTCATCTTCTTCGAAATCCAAATTTAACTACTGTGTATTTGTATTGTGTAGTTATGGTAGGATTGTAATATGTACTTTAGAGATATGTTTGTGGATATATTTCATTTCAGTGTCTTTTAGTTTATAATAAGTATTTACTGTTTTATTTTAATCTTCTCAAGCGCCTCTGCATTCTTCTATCCCAATTTATCATTACACGAGTTTGTGTTTCATAGTTGGTTTCGTAACTTGTAAGTGTACTTATTTAAACATGTCTATCAGCCAGTTTTCTCGTCACAAAATTCACACTTTGGTCCTTATTCAGAATTTACGCTCTGATTCATGCTAGTTGGCGTAGTAATATGTAAACATAACATTAAGTTAACTGTTTTATTTTTCGAGCATATAGCTCCATAAATGCTACAGGTTTCTTATTCAATCGCAATTTTCAAAGCATTTGATAATTCAAATTCAAGTGTAATTAAAAACTACTTCCTAACGTATGTTAATTAACAAATTTTGTATCAAAACGTAATTTACAATTTAAATTTTAACATCACATAGTGTTTTTACTTGTTAATTTTTCTATAAAACTCTAATGCATTTAAAAATTGCATTCTCCGATCACATTACATGTTCAATATGTACATTATATATAAACGGTGTTTCTGATAAACTCTCCCTCATCCTTAAGCCTAACTGACGAGTTCTGATATTGAGCGAAAGGCCTCTTGGGCAGTGCTTTTAAGGAGATTGAAGATAGATATCAAACGCTGAGAAAAAATAGTTTGTTTGTTTGTTTTTAATTTCGCGCAAAGCTACACGAGGGCTATCTGCGCTAGCCGTCCCTAATTTAGCAATGTAAAACTAGAGGGAAGGCAGCTAGTCATCACCACCCACCGCCAACTCTTTTACCAACGAACAGTGGGATTGACCGTCACATTAAAACGCCCCCATGGATGAAAGAGCGAGCATGTTTGGTGTGACGGGGATTCGAACCCGCGACCCTCAGATTGCGAGTCGAACGCCCTAACCACCTGGCCATGCCGGCCTTTTCCATGAGAATGTACATGTGTCATCCTAGTTGTCTAGTTCTGTGAATAACTAGGGTAAACTGAACTCATTGGCTCCCTTGACTGACATATGTGGTAATGTTGAAAAAAAAAATGTATTAACTAATAGTGTAATAAACACGTGATATGCCTGCATACCACATTTGTTTTTATAGAATTCTTTCTATCTTAAGTGGTCAATAAAATTGAGGGCTAGAACTGCCGAATTGCTTCAGAAATTGGCCCAGGTCCAGGATGTCGTGCATTAATGCAAATGCAGGTAGAAATTTTTCGTTATATTTTATATGAGATGGTGTCTCTACTAATTCCAAAGCTTGCACTGGTAAGAGACTGGTCTCATTGTTTGACCAAATGAAAAGTTTACAGTTTACATAGTTTAACATTCTACTTTCAACATTTTGTAGCTAAATAAGACCACTACACCATTCTCTGCTCTCACTTAAATAGACCAAAAAATATGAACAAAGATAACTGTCTTTAAAGTACACTTTAGATTAGGCTCTAGTGTAGGATTGTCCGTGACAGGATGGAGTGAAATACGC
>NW_013665804.1:465248-482509 GCF_000517525.1 Limulus polyphemus | reverse complement strand
ACTCCCGCCTATTCTCCAAAGTTGTAGAAGATTCTCGAGAGTAAGAATCAACAATATATGTGTGTAACAATATATATGTAAACGCATGTTGGATATTTCTTCAGTCATCCCCAGGATCTACTACTACTTTCACACCATTAAATTTTAGTGTTAGGTTTGGCAGATCTGGTTTAGTTAATGGCTTTTTTTGTGTTTTTTTTCTTGGGATTCAAAACTTCCTTCTTTGAACATTGCTCTCGTTTACTAACCACTGTCCTTAAGTTCTTTGTTTCCTGTTTACATATTTTATTTTCTTGGGACAATGCATAGATAAATGCCCTATGTGATTACAAGTATAGCTGGTCTATTATGACGTTCAGTTTTCTTAATTGCTTCACTATTAATAGTTTCTGTTTATTATTCCGAGCTAAGTCCATCTGCTCTGGCGCCGTCACGGCCGTGCCTGTCCCATACATGGACTATGATCCTGTCTGCAAGGCGCGGCTTTGTGCCAGTTGGCAGTCGACTTGGGGTAAGAAATGTCATAACAAGCTTTTTCGGATCAAACCTTCTGTTGGTCTTTGGCCATCTTGCTTCCATAAGGATTGGAAGGAGGAAGTTGCTCTGGCAAGGCTACGCATTGGTCACAGTTTTTTAACTCATCATTTTTTTTTATCTGGTATTGACCCACCAATGTGTAGCCATTGTGACACTCAAGTCACAACAGCCCACATTTTACTGTCGTGCCGTCGTTTTAGACATGTGTTTCGTAAGAGTTTACCCCTGACATTGGACAGTGTCATCGGTGATGGTGACACTGTCCGACTAGATTGTATTTTTAATTTTTTACGCACTATTGGCCTTTTTAATTGTATATAAATATTTTATCCAAATTTTGGACATATTTTGGTTTTAACTCACTGTATTTTTACATTTTACTCTAATTTACTTTCACTGTTTTTACTGGTTGTTTGGCGCAGATAGCCTCGTTGCCTTGTGCCATAAAACACCAAACAACAACAATCTACAGGTGATATACATGAGAGTAGAATGTAACACAACAATAGTTTTCACATTCTGTATCTAAAGACCACTTTTGGCCAAAGAGTTGTAACTGAGACATTACCACTTTAACTCTTCTAACTGACATTCTGACCAATCAGAATACGATTTATCATACATTACTGACATTCTCAACTTAAAATCATATTCTTTTCCCTTCTGGCCTTCTTGTTCCCACTAGCTATTTCGTTGCTGCCACTCAATCGAATTTCGTGCACCACAAAGGAAAGAGAGTGCTCTCAAAGTTTCTCTTAAGAGATTTACCTAAAGTTTCTGACTACTCAGCAATCCCTAAGATTCCAGGAGTGGACCCGAAGTTCAGCCAGGCAGAGTCAGCGTTCATAGTTAAAGATGTTTTACTTATCGACTCTGTGACCAAGCATGCTCTTTCGGAAAATGTGACCAGCTTAGTTCTGAAGTTTCCTGAGGTCTCAACATCTCAGACCACTGAGAATCATATAGCAATTATTGAACTGCGATGAGAGTTGTCTGCAGAAATTGATCTATATACCACAATCACCACCTCTTTAGAGCCCTCCAAAGGGTATCCAACCATGAATCAACAGAACACCTTAGTGAGCTTGAGTCATCTGAACCTTCACAGGTTCAGCATAGGATCCTGAAATGTTCCTTTGGCAAGTGACAGAATGAGAAAAGATACCATCACACAATGGAAGGACCACCACATTATGAAGCCAAAAAACCTCTATGAGCTAGTCTTACCAAAGCTCATTCAGGAAGGTCTGGCCACCACAGAACCAGGTATCAGGGGTTATCAGCACAGCCATCATTGGCTAAAGCTTCCATAGTTTAATAATAGATGCTGTATTTCCTCTGTCTGCCAAATTACTGTGAGCCAGGGGATCTTATACCAAATATTTTGGTATCTCTACGACTTTTCAAATAGGGTACACATCTAAACGCAAGTAGATCTGACACTTAATTGGATAACTTTTGCAAACTCATCGTGATTCTCGAAACCAAAAACAAAAAATACTTCGATAATTGGTTATAGATGAAGACGGTAAATCGGCAGCCATTTGCTTGTATTTCTTCTCGTCTTCTTAATATCAATCCTACATCAAAGTTCCGACTAATCTCTTTTTGGAACTTATGTCCAAGATAACAAACTTTTTTCGTAGCTTTCTCTCTTCCATGGTGGCGTCAGTCTATAGATATGAAACTTGTGTCCAGTCTTTAATGAAGTCTACGTAAACTCTCTCATTGCTGTGATAGCATTGGTTTATAGATAATATAAAAATATATTTCTTTAATATGAATTAGAATGTATCATTGATTTATACTTTTTCTTTCTTGACCAGTCGTTGTTATGGTATGGAGCTCTAGATTTTCATATGTATTAAAACATCTTATGTTTTCATTTTTTATACCTGTATGCATATGCTACTCCATATATTGAACAAATTTATTTTGTTTATGCCTTTTATGTATATGATATGATATTATTTTTCTCTCCTTTCATGTCTGGTATGGCATGGTAGTTAAGATACTCGACTGGCAATCTGAGAGTCGTGGGTTCGAGTTCCCGACACCGAACATGCTCGCCGCATGGTCAATCTCACTATTTGTTGGTAAAAGAGCAGCCCAAGATATGGTGGTAGATGTTATCGACTAACTGCCTTTCCTCTAGTATATCCCTGTTAAATAAGGGATAGCTAGTGCAGGCAGACTTCTTGCAGTTTTGAGTGAAATACAAACCAACCAATATCGTTTCATTATGATTATATATTTGTATAGGCACGTATATATTCATGTCTGGACATTATTAATATGTATTAAAATTATTGTGTAACTTGTAGTTACCTCCACCACCGAGTGTGGACGGAGATTATGTTTTCACCCTTGTGTATGTGTTTGTTTGTGTGTGAGAGAGAGAGTGTGCTTGCTTGTGTGTTTGTCAGCACAGTCTCTTTCTTTGCTTCAAATTTAAGGTGAATGTCAAGGTTATTTCCGGGTTTTGGTTAAGCATATATAAGCCTGTTTACAAACCATCTCAGTCTGTACCTGATTATGCATTTACTGGCAAAACCATGGTCGTTAATAAATGAAGTACTTGTGAAACGTACAATTTTCGTTACTTTTTTCTTCTCAATTCTGTAATTTAGTTATGGTTAGATAATTCAAATTTTCTGCGTGCATTTTCTGTCGAACATTCTGTTAACCTCTTGGTTTACCTGATTATTCTGAAGGGCAATCAGTACACCTGAGAGTACAGTAGTTTATTGTTTTTACCACTTTGAGTCTTGAATGATATTTTTAGAAATTATCTGTATTTTTTCTATGTCTTTTACAACAAAACAAATGAAGACCTATTCTAGAAGATCACAACCACAATCAAAAAAAGTTTAATATCACTTGATTAAAATCACTTGCAGTCTTTTAGATAACATTGTTCATTGGAATTAGGATCAGATTTATGTTTAAATGCTTTGTGGAAGAAATCAAAACTTTGCTTCGTCTTTACTCTCTGCTGATATTGTCTAATCATATACTGATACCAATGGTGTTTTATGACTTACACTCTCTTAACCTTTTATGGCAACCTGCAGAAAGTTGTGCGTTTATTTAAACTTCTTACGTTTCATAGGTCAAAACGGTCGAAATGTTAACTGCATACTTTCCTTATAACTACTTTACAGATTTTAAAATCTTCATACGTGACAATACTTTTACTACATTTGTACAATATACAATACTGTAACTACATTTGTTCAGTATTTTTTTGCCTTATGAAATTGTAGTGTTTTTATTTTTTTACTGAAATTCATAAATTTCACGAAAAGCCCAAAACGTCAATGCAGTAAAAACTGTTATTAGCTTTATAATTTGTATTTATGTCTTATAAAACTTTTTTCTAAAGCAGTGTTGCATTTATATGGTGCAGCGATACGAAAACCTTTTATCTTTTAACCTACCAAATAAAACAAACAAAATAGGCTTAAACATTATCATTTTTATGCGCAAGTCTGAAATCAATCACTTTATAGCTATGGTAGAAGTAATATACATATACTAGTGTTTGGTAACAGTCCCCAGAGTCATTTCACAAAACAGATAGTAAACAAACCTTGACATTTAACCTCATGCCTCGAATATGTAATCAGCGGAAGACTTGTCAAAAACAATGTGAGTGTTCTACTAATTAAACTGAAGGACGAGCCCAAAAGTTATCTTGAGTGAAGCCCACTAAAAAAACAACAAAAAAAATACCACCAACGATTTAAACTACTACAATAATTTATTGTGGCTTCAATGATTCAGTGGTTAATTAAAAAAAAACACAACGTTTTACAAAACGAGGACAAACAAAAGTTCTACTAACATCAATTGGTGGAGTAATTAAACTAAACTCTGTCTAAGAAAACATCCGTTTCTTTAAATTTATTTAACTGATTGCTAATCTCAGATTCGATTATGAAGACATAATCGTTAACTCGCCCATAAATCGTCAGCTACTAGATTAGTCTTAGACGGATATATATACGTTCCACCATATGTTAATTCTTCGACAAGTACTGTGTATATTTGTGAACATTTTTGACAATTGTTTCAATAATTTTTAACGGCAAATCGGCTTTTGCTAAAACCTGATGTGTTTATATTATCTATTAGTGTATATCACAGTTTGTTTTTAATTATGCACAAAGCTACACAAGGGCTATCTGTGCTCTGCCCACCACGGGTATCGACACCCGGTTTCTAGCGTTGTAAGTCTGCAGACATGCCGCTGTGCCACTGGGGGGCTATATCGCAGTTACAGTTTATATAGTGTAACACGTGTATAGAGAAGTTGGTGAAGAAATTTTGAAACATCTTCTACACATATTCGTTTTATTCGATTTGAACCTAAAAATGTTTCATATAAAGCAATGTTTACCGAGTAACATGCTAACATTCTCACCGTTCTTACAAAGAAATAACATTTAAATTGGGTTTTATAACTCATATATATATATATACACATATATATATTTATTTTGCATTAGAAAACGCTGATGATGTTCGTGGGAGGACTAATGGTAGCAACAGCAGTGGAACACTGTAATCTTCATCAGAGGATTGCTCTGCGTGTGTTACTATGGGTTGGAACAAGCTTGAGATGGGAAGATAAGTTTATAATTAAATAATTTAGAGTTTGTTATATATATCTATATAAATTACCTGTAGGGTTAAAGTTTCTTAATGCAATATAACAATTTCAAATACTAATAGAATAAAATTGGTTGTAATCATAATAAGTGCTCTTTTCAGTATTCCTCTTGAACATTAGGACCAACCCTGGGAAAAATATAGTTTAAGGTTTGTGAATTATAAAGAAATATTTATGTAGAGATAAAACATAGAATCTTTCCTTAATATGTGGTAAAAGTGTTATCTGTTGCTGGGGAAAACCACGTTGGGCTAACTGCTGTTTCCATCGCGGGAAATCGAACTCCGGATTATAGCATTGTAAGGCCATAAAGTCATTACTGGTAAAAGTAAGAGCAATTCCGAAAATTCTTAAAGATAGTAAAATGTTCTTCATTAGGAAAATTTGCAATTATCGTAAAATAAAGTTCTGTAACGAATCGTTTTATTTATTACAGATTAAAAATTAACCCAATTTGTGAATTAAAGTCATACAATGTAATCACCTGAGAAGTGCGAATGTAAATAAATTTTTTTATTTGTTGAATCAAGCCTTTCCCTGTGCGTTTCAGCGGTAAGCCTGAGAGCTTTTAATGCTAAAGTTCGAGGTTCATTTCCCGAGATGAGCACGGCCCACTGTGCAGCTTTTTGCTTAGCAATAAACAAATAAATGAATTCAATCTATTTTATATTCTACATGTTATTCTTAAAAGTTCGTCTCTATGTATAAACCAAAAAACGCAGATTTATAAATTAGCCATTCATCTTGAGCTTATGAGTTGAAGAAGGTGTTCAATGCTGACCACCTTTTTTTGTTGTTGTTCACATGTTGTATTTGCAGGTTAGTCATAAATTCCAGGTTAAATTGACTGTTTTCGAACATCTTTTACAGGGAACAATGAGAACAGCAACATTTTTAATATCATGTATTTGTAGGTTGGTGTTAAGATTGGTTTTCACTTCCATGTTCTCATACATCTTGTATTTACAGGTTGATGCTAGGATTCATGCTGACCACAATGTTCTTGTCCATGTGGATCAGTAACACAGCTGCTACAGCTATGATGGTACCTATTGTTGAAGCTGTGCTAGAAGAAATTTCTGATGAACAGGAAACCAGAAAAGAAAATATCTCACTGAAAAGTATTAATGGTTATCTATCTATCTATCTATTCCTGTGAATTCAGATTGTCTGTCTTGTCTAAGTCTATATAGAAGTGGTTTAAAACATACTTAATAATACGCTGTTTATATGCTAATGTATGGACGATATGTATAGAACCTATATAGAATGAATTGAATATGTTGTAATAAAATGATTTTCATTGTGCAGAGGAGTAAGTAACCTGGCAGCAATAGCCGATATAAAATTGCGGTGGAACGGCTTGTATCAGAGCTACATTTTGACATTGTAAGGCAATTCGTGATGCAACCGAAAACTAATCGCTTCTGGAAAAGTTATGTAACGTCCCTTTCAGACGCAAAATATTCATACACTCATATTATAAAGATGTGTTCAGACCAGAGATTTAGAATTTTCAAGACAGAGATATCCTTTTTACCTAATGACATTGAAAAATATAGGAAAATGGATCCCCGTGGGGCATTTCTTATAACAGGTTAGAATCCACGAACACAAAGGCTTGTGGCAAAAGCTGTTCACACGCCCCAGGAAACAATATGCAACATAATCAAGAAGGATCTCCATCTGGAAAGGTGACACAAGCTGCTTCCTAGTTCAACCGCTGCATTTCTCATAGAGATGGTATTCCATTTGAAGAATCACTGGTCAAGTCACCAGATGCAGTGTTTATGATTTGAACTGTTGAAACAGGCACTAGGTAACCGTCTTCCTCATACACGAGGTAGATTATGAAAAGCAAGAAAGAAGGAATAATATACTTTAGACATGATAGCATTACAATAAAGGCTTTTGCAATGGAAACTACGCTGTAGACCTAACGTCAAGGTGCACAGTTGTCAGACAAAGCATGACTGACGTGTCGATGGGGGGGGGGGCTGTAATGGCGTGGTAGGCTTCAAAATAGTTCTAATATAACGTACTCAACCTCTGTATTTGATTCACCGCACATTATTGATCCCATAACAATGCAATAACACCATTGATGGATTATTTCATACTTCTTTGGAAGAAGGATATCCATATAGTGCAATTATTAAACAATGTAGACCCAAAGGACATAACACTTCAAACAAGAGCCTTTAATGTTCTCCATGAAAGAAAAAAGTGCTTTAGAGCAGAGCATTGACGACAATAATTTGTTACAAAGCACACTCAACTTAATCTGGATCAATGCCCTCATCCGCAATATGAAAGTTGTGATTACAAAAAGAAAATCCTGCCGCTCCGAAAAAGAATATTTTCAAGTATAATTAGCAAAATGGTAAACAAAAGTCTAAAGTTGACGAAGGCTTAGAAGCTCCCTGTCACATCTTTAATACAATGGACATTTCCATGAGAAAAATGGCTGAATAAACTGGAATCAGGGTAAGCTCATTCAATCACATACCTGTCAAGATTCCTGATGCAGCTCCAATTAACATCCATGTCTTTGGTATGTTTAAGCATGGTGTTGAGAGTTGACATTCTACAGTGAAGTATCTATGGAAATTTTGCCAAGACATTTGTAATTAACCCTTAGTACATATAACACCTTAATTTCATATAATTAAAAATTGATTTCGTTTTAAGAAAATCTAGTACTTTCACTTGAACGTTATGAACATTATAAAGCGATAGGTATTATTAACATGATAAAATTTCTGACTTTTTTATACCTCATTTTTCTAAGCTACAAATCTCCATTTGCAATTTCCTTAACTTCAAATATTTTAGAAAATATTATATGGATATAATATTTTTTTAGTTAGTTTCTTTTGGAATAGAAGCTACTAAATATTAGAAAAAAGAAAGAAAATATGAGTATGTAATGTATGTTAAGATTATTTGTGCTTCAGGAACTTTTATTTGTATTTGTTAAGAAATCAATCCACCAGATGGCAGCAATATGGAGCTCAATAATGGAATGGTGCAAGAAACCAACAGGTATTCACTTCAATTAATTTCCTTGTTAGATTGAATGTTTCTTTTAAAAAGGATTTTGGACATTGTATGTGACATGTTTTCATTGTTGCTTTACGAGACGTTCACGTTGTTTCTATTGATTTATATTTCTTCTTGATTTTATGACAACATTTCAGTAACTGTATTGAAGTCTCCTGGTGAATCAGCCGTATAATTACGCACGTATGATACTAAAATCCGAGGTTCGATACCACATGGTGAACACGACAGATAGACAATATGGCTTTGCTATTAATCAAATAACCACTGTATTGAATCTTTTGTATAATGTTATTTATACCTTCCATCATATACAAATACAAATAAGAAACTACCTAACTAAAATATGAGTATGAAGAATACTTCACTTGGCATAAATATTATATTAGATGGCGTATTAAATGATACATTTTAAGACTTAATCCATGTAAGATTTTGTAGCTGTCTTTGGTGGTATACTAGCTATGTTAAATTGGCCCCTTGATGTATTAAATTAAACACTTTATGAATTAATCCATATGTTTTGTTTATTTTTTTTATATAGCTGTATTAGGCGGTATACTAGCTATATTAAATTGGCCACTTGATATATTAAATTAAACACTTTATGAATTAATCCATATACTCTGTTTATTTGTTTATATAGCTGTATTTAGTGATGTACTAGCTATATTAAATTGGCCACTTGATGTATTAAATTAAACACTTTATGAATTAATCCATATGCTATGTTTATTTGTTTATATAGCTGTATTAAGTGATGTACTAGCTATATTAAATTGGCCACTTGATGTATTAAATTAAACACTTTATGAATTAATCCATATGCTATGTTTATTTGTTTATATAGCTGTATTAAGTGACGTACTAGCTATATTAAATTGGCCACTTGATGTATCAAATTAAACACTTTATGAATTAATCCATTTACTCTTAAGTTGTGCAGTAGGTGTATTAAACGATGTATAAGATGTGGTCGATGTAAGTCCATAACTAGCTATGGGGATACCGAGGTCATATCTCAGTCGATTTTGTTGGCTTCCTTCACACACGCCCCCCAGTGGCACAGGGGTATGTCTGCGGACTTACAACGCTAGAATCCGGGTTTCGATATCCGTGGTGAGCAGAGCACAGATAGCCCATTGTGTAGCTTTGTGCTTAATTACAAACAAACAAATCCTTCACACACACACACACACACACACACAAACATATAAATACGTTACAGCTTGAAATCCAAGTTTGCTCTCGGCTATAGTGTTTGTTTGCTTGTTTGAATTTATGCACAAAGCTACACAATGGGCTATCTGTGCTCTGCCCACCACGAGTATCGAAACCCGGTTTCTAGCGTTGTAAGTCCGCAGACATACCGCTGTGCCACTGGGGGGCCGGTTGTAGTGATGGTTCCATAATACACAGATTTACTAGATGACCTTTTATTTGACAGCAGTATAAACAACCAGCAACCAACCCATCATTCAACAGTACGCAAGGTCTTATTGCTCAGCGTAGCCTTCTCAGCCAACTGTGGTGGAACAGGTACATTGACCGGCACGGGACCTAACCTCGTTCTCAAGGCACTTTATGACACGTAAGAGCATGCTGTATTTCAAATTATTCTTGTTTACAAATTTTTTATTTTTCGCTCTGTAAATCACTGTGCTCTATAGATGAAATATAACAAAAGATTGCATTAAATAGTATTGTAATTAAAACACTTACGCACTGATTTATCTAACAGCAAGGAAAATGCCAATGAATTATCATTTGTTTTTTTTTGTTTACTTTCTATGTAACAAATCTGCTTATATTTATAAAAAAATATATTTGGCATTTAAACTTTGTCTTCTGAATACGTTGGCAACATGACAACTGTAAGATCTCACATAGCTTTATTAAACCTAAACGCGTTTCTTTGTTAACAGCATGTAAGATACTTACATCAGTCATGTGAATTTGTGTTATTTAGATTTAAACTAATTTGACTATTTTTAATGTTTGAGTTAAACCACTGAATTGTGTTTTCATAGTTCCATTGCATAAAAATTCCATAAACATATTTATAACAGTTTATGTTACATAGCTAATGTTTCGTTGGTTAAACACATGAAATCGCACGCAAAACTAGAGCTAACAGCAAAGTACTAACTGTCGCAATAAAAGGAAGGCCGATTAGCTTTTCTTGTTTTCTTCTTAGAGATTAAAATATCCTTTGATAGCAAAGGAAAGACCCAAAAATTTGTAAAAGCAACAAAATCGTTAGACAACAAAAGACCTAAGGCTTTACGGTAACAAAGTCTGGCTTTTGAGTTGTAATGTATCTTCTCTACCTCCATGATAAATGGTTTCAATATGATCTGTAATTTACCTTATGAATACAGAATTTGAAAATGTAATTACAAACTACAAAGAAACGCCCACCAAAAGTTTCGCATGTACTTGGTTTATGTCTCCTACACTCCTTTCTGCTTTTAATATCATGATGAAAACAAAAGCTAATTAACTTGTTATTCTTGTAGGAATAATTTTGACTTAATGTGCTAAAACATGTGATTGTAAAGAAAGTGATACGGGTTTGAATCTATTTGCGCGTCACTCGTATCAATTCCTTTACAATCACACGTTTTAACACATTAAGTCAAAATTATTCTTACAAGAATAACAAACGGGTATTCAAATCGTTTGAATCTAGGCCAGATGTTCAATAAGGTACGATGAGAAATGAGAATAATTTGAACCATCAGTACTGCCTACACATAATCTCAATATAAGAACTGTCAAATGTAAACTTACAACACCAAAAATGTGCTGTAAGGAACGTCTGTGTGTGTATGTGTGGACAATATTGTATATATTATTCTTATCATCGTTGTTGACATCCTATCTAAATTTGGATCTCACAGAGATGGTAATGATATGTTTGTTCATGATTTTGTTGTGAAACTTTTTCATGTAAATACATCCGTAATATACGCGTCTTTTTATGTAGATCAGATTGCAAAATCTTTATTGTGAGAAAATTAATAAATTGTTAAAAGAAATAATGTGTCAAGATTGTTTTTTTAAATTATAATCATGTTACTGAACATCTTTGAAATAATCGCTTGACTTATAATTAAAGAGTCAAACATTAAGTTTAAATTATTGCATGATATTTAAATAAGCATCATTTTTCAGGAAGATTTACATATAAATGGTCAGAAAATGTAATTAACTAATGAATTACAGTCATGTTCAGACACGTTGACAGGTGGCATGTGCATCATCCTCTCTGACGTCATGGAGGCCTAGCAAAGTGCCCCTAGCAATGCATCCTCTGGTGACATTTTGTTGAACTATTACATAATCGTCCGTCGTGGCCGCCTGCCACGGCTGCCTAGCAACGCACCCTCTCTGATGACATCATTGTATCTACCCATTCCTTCCCCCTCCTTAGTGCCTGCTGTCGACACGCGTATGGTCCCCTCTGACTATGTGTCTCGTAAGTGCTGCCCTAATTACTAATGTCATGAATTGTAAAGACGCGAAGCAAATTTCAACAATTGTTCATTTGCGAACGAACGTTAAATGACCAATCATTTCCATCTCTAATAATAGAAAGAGTCATCATTTGTGTTATTTGCATACAAATGAATGCAAGAATGTGATTTGTGTTATCTTATGATACTGATTTTACCATGTATTAAATAAAATATTATAAATTCTAATTAAACTTATTGTTTGTACAGTTTATTTTGTCATCACGGATTTTAAATGATAAACACTCGCTCAAGTTTTCAATAATTTGTCTTTATTTTTAAAACTTGATCAATACATTATAATTTTTTATACATATTTTTTTTGCATGCTCCATTATTTTTACAGTTATTTTCCCCAGTCTAAAGACATTACATATGGATCTTGGATAGTTTACAACGTACCTGGGATGTTGTTGTATGTTTTGGTCGCATGGTGGTTTCTATTTTTCTATTTTACTGGAACTTAGTAAGTTCAAACCTTCATTAAAAACAACAATAAAAAGTATCAACTGTTCATTGAAAATAGTTTGTTATTTTGGAGAAATATATTTATATCTTTTTACTTAACAATTAATTATTGGTCATTACTAACCAGTAATCATATTCTTCTGTGTATTATAACTTTCTGTAAAAATCACAGTTTCTTTTATCAATGAAATTATATTATTTGAAATTTCTGTTAACAAAAGTAACAAATTATTGCTGAGATATCGATGAAATATTGGTACCTTACCTATTAAAAGTTCAAAATAAAAGTCAGAAAGAAAACTGACAGAATTGGAGACTATGACCATAGCTGAAAACAAAGTAATTAAAATAAAATATTGTTATGATTTATTACTTTAGTTGCAAGTCCAAAGAAAATGGAAAAAAACGCGAAGCTGTGAGAGAAGTTATTCTTCGAAAATACAACAGTCTTGATCAAATTAGGTGAGGCTAAATTCTTTCAGAAAGAAAACATGTTTATCTGATTTTGTACAAAAACTTTTACTTTATATTATTGTTCAAATAATACTTTTATTTCCGAATTTTAGCGCAGATCTACATATAGGTTTGTATGTTTGTTTGTTTTGAATTTTGCGCAAAGCTACACGAGGGCTATCTGCGCTAGCCGTCACTGATTTAGACTAGAGAGAAGGCGGCTAGTTATCACCACCCAATTGTGATTGAGTTTATTCCTATTTTTTTCTGCGCACCAAAAGTACGGAAACTTCATTTGATAGAAAGACATACTTAACTTTTATGTTGTTTTTTTAAATCTATTTCACCAATAGATCTTTATAACCTACAATTACGAGTCTCATTTGGTATAAATGTAAGCCAGATGTGCAAAGTTATTCAACAAAAATCGCTCAAATTTACGAACATTTTTGCGCACGTCTACGCAAAAGTCACGGAATCTATCGGTCTAACACTTTTACTACAGCTTCATCTAAGTGTAAAAGGGGCCTGTTTTTAGTTTTTTGTGATTCGGATTAGAAACGGCTGATTTAAAGTATTGGTCAGGCCAAGCATACTAGATTAGCAGTTTCTAGCTGAAGTTTTCAAAAGAATCGTACAGGTGGACGGTTATTGTTGATTATTCAGTGCCAACTTTTTAGCTAGCGTCACGTGATATTAGCTTAAGAAATTAGCATAATTAATGATGCTTGATACGGCTGTGCCGTTTGCATGGGAATGATGACAAGAAACTTTTAATCTAAATTTCATGGCGTTAGTATAAAGGAAGCTATTAACACTGTTTTAGAGAGGAAAACTACCACCATATATTTCAAAGAATCTGGTTGGTTCTGTAAAGTACAGGTCTGTTCCGAATGATAGGGTTGCGATCCTAAGGCTAATGTTGGTTACTAACGAGTGTCATTTTCGTATTTATTGTGTTTTGTTGGTGTGTGTTGACAAAAATGATATCTAATCAAAAATAGCTGAGGTGTGGAAAAAGGTGCGCCAAGAAAATGAGTGGGTGTGTAGCTACACTAATAGCATTGATAAGAATTTTACAGGAAATATTCATTCATTAGTTATCTAGGCTGCGTATTTTGTTTTACCCTTAGGTGTTCTTGATTAGATTATTATTGTAACACTTGTAATCCTCTGGATTTCTTTCTAGATACCTTTGTTCTTGTTAGTACCCTTATATTGTGCTTTAAAGCAATTTAAGACTACGTGTTTGTTTCTTTTTTTTTTGCTGAAACAGTGTTATAAGTTATAAAAAAATGAGTCTTTTTATTATTATTCAAACATGTTTTAGGTAGAGTTTGTTTACAATAGATGTTTTTCTTTATTTGCTTTACTTTTTTTTTTTCGTCAGAATATAAAACTCTTTTTTTTTATTCTTACAGTGTGTACAAAACATTATAATATGAACTTTTAGAAATATTTACACATATACAAAGAAATGTTTCATTTATACATGCATAAATTGGCTATTATTACAATGTTTAATATTACGGCCGGGCAGTGCGTGGCCCAGTAGTTAACCTATTGAACTGTCTATCTGAGGTTACATATTTCGCGCCCGTTACGGCCCCCCCAAAAAAATATCACTTTGAGGATGCGAGTACGTTATAAGAATGACGTTGAAATCCCAGTATTCGATTAGAGCAGCCATTAGTTGGCTGAGAGTGAGTGTACTAGCTGCCTTCCGTTTAGAGTCTAGAACTCTAGACTATCGCTTCAAACTTAAGGAAGGCTAGCACAGATATTCATCGAATAACTTTGCGCAAAATTTGACAAAAACAAAAAAAGAGCACAAAAACAAGAAAACATTGCAGCCTATATTGGAAAGAAAAATATAATTAATCATATTGAGATTTTAAAATATTTTGTTCCATCTTGGAGTGAACGTTTTAATTTTAAAACAAAGCCAGAATTAAAGTTTTAATATTTCGTTGTTTATAAATTTTAACTAGCTGAGAAATTTTTATTTCTTTTTTGTTCTGTCCAAGCTCCATCAGAAAACAACAACAAAACCTAAATACTTATTACTAAAATACTGTATACACACACACACACACACATATCGCTTGGCATCCGATGAAGTGCCTTTTCTGTTTTTGTATTTTTGCGAAAAATGTCTCGCGACACTATCGTTCAAACCAAGAATAATTCGAAACAAGACCAGAACAAGCGGCACTGTTGTTAAAATAAGCGGTACTGTTGTTAAAATAAGCGGTACTGTTGTTAAAATAAGTGGCACTGTTGTTAAAATAAGCGGTACTGTTGTTAAAATAAGCGGTACTGTTGTTAAAATAAGCGGTACTGTTCGTTCGTTTGTTTCAGGCAGTATTTTGATTTAAAAATAATTATTTCAGAAGAAATAATTACTAATCACGGGTGCTCGAAGATTAAGCAATCCTCTTTCACCCCGCGC
Source organism: Limulus polyphemus (assembly GCF_000517525.1). Taxonomy (NCBI): domain Eukaryota; kingdom Metazoa; phylum Arthropoda; class Merostomata; order Xiphosura; family Limulidae; genus Limulus; species Limulus polyphemus. The sequence continues at coordinate 467,343 of NW_013665804.1, read as the reverse complement.
GTGGCCTAGGAATATGGGCTTAAATTGAGAAACAGGAAATTAATGCTGTAAATTTAAAAAGGTAAACGTAAAAGTAAAAAGTAGAAAGTAAAGAGAGAAGGGCAGCGCCGAGCGAGTAAGCGGTACTGACTTTCAAACTGCTCTTTTATGGCTTACCCTGAAAATGACAATTTGCACAGCTTAATCAGAAGGTGTTAAGTGGGCGTGGCAGAAAGTTCACGATTGTGGGCGTGTTTTTTTAATTGAACAGGAGTGAGGATAGGGTGATTCTAAAATTGTAATGATGCGTAGGCTGTTCATTGAACAAGTCAATCGGCGAAACTACCACTAAAGCTATTTTACTGTGTTGAAGTCAGCTATTATAAAAAATACAAAAACAACAAAAAAGCGATTTCTGAGTAAAACAATCCTAAAAAAAACACAACGTGCGACTCTTAAAAAAATTCAAGCGACTTTTAAAAAGAACAAACCCATTTCTGTTTATTATAAGCATATTTGGCAATTATATTCAGTCGTCAAACCGGCTTAGAACCGTCTTGTGATAGGTCTAACGTTTCCATCAGAATAAAATTTAGGTTAATAAGCAAAATAAGGTACGACTTCCACTCTGGTTTGCTTTTAGTTATTAAATAGAGTCGAACTAAACAAGGATAGACGTGTTTGTATTTTTATATTAACTCTTCTAAGGAGGTTTACAACAGTGTCCAGATACTATAAGATAACGTAAATACAGTGACTTCTGGTTATTTTATTCCTTTTTTTTTTGCTAGTGTGAGTTAAAATAAAGCTCAGTGAAATACAAAATTGGAGTTATTATGTTATATGTAGAGTTAGTGATGTGTTTATTTATCTTCTTAGTTTCCACGAAACTGCTGTGTTAATACTGTTTATATTACTGATACTGCTGTGGCTCATGAGAGATCCTGAGTTCTTACCCGGCTGGGGTCCTGCTTTGAGCTCTGATGTGTGAGTTTGTGGTATTTTTATTGCTTTTGATAAAACAATTTCCTATGAAGACGAGTAAAAAAGAATTTAAAAAAATCGTTTCATGAAGATGTTTTGAAAATGTCAGTTCATCAAAATTGGGGTTACTTAGCTACCTAGAAATGTGTCACATTTTTTAAGAAGCGGGTGTTTAGTTTCCATTGAGAACAATATGTTAAGCGTATTGCGAACGAGGTGTTTAGTATTCATCAGATTTATCATTAGTCAACCATCATCCATTTATACGTTAAAACTCATTTAGTGCCAGTGTGTTTGTGAACTCTTTATAAGAATTCTCCCTTAGGTGATGGTATAAAACCTAATTCTCATAGAGACACCTCAGTTATCCACAAACTGTACAATATTTCAACCTTTCACTAATAATGAAATCTATTTTTTATAACAGCTGTTTAAAATAATATTCTAAAAAGTGCTTATATGCAAATTCTTAGAAGGCTTTCAACACAAGGAAGTAGAACTCTTCAAAATCCAATGAGGATTCAGAAGAACTGTACTCCCGATATCTCATTAACAGGGTAAGGTATTTTTAATCTTTTGTAAAGTTGCTGAATATTTAATACTGAAAACACACTACTTCTCATTCCAGACACATCGATGACGCTACTCCAGCTATTTTTATTGCTTTGCTATTATTTATTATTCCCGCTAAGCCTTCTCAACTGAGATCTAGCCCACCATTACTGGATTGGAAAACAGCACAGAACAAACTGCCGTGGGGAGTTTTGTTCATTTTAGGAGGAGGGTTTTCCTTGGCTAAAGTTTCAGAGGTAAAGTTTGAATATCATTTTGATGCAATTCTAAAATTTATTGATTGAATATGTCATCCTTTTCAACATGAAATTGCCTTGTTGCACAAATATAGTACACATCTAGAAGTGATATTATCTCTAGTTTGAGTTATAAATTGTGTGTAATGGGTTACTAAATTCAAATTATTTTCTAGTTAAAGCCAGCTTAACCATATTTTAAATGCAAATATTAGTTTATCTCCTTATACTTATCACGCAAACAAGATAGTTGATCTTTAAAAGTTGTGTTTCGTCTCCGTTTGTTAATTGATTTTTCCGTAACTTCGTTCCGACGAAACTTT
>NW_013665804.1:463556-464288 GCF_000517525.1 Limulus polyphemus | reverse complement strand
CCTATCGTCACCAAACGACGCTTTCAAGACTAGTTTATGTAAAGGAAACCAAATACAATCTTGGCCAAAGTGTTTGCATACTGTTCTATATTGATGTTATTATCTACATACTTGGAGTAGTTATTGAGTAAATGCCCGAGTAGTAACAGAGAAGGTAACGTATGATCGGATAAACATGTAAGAGTTGTTATTCTGGTCTGTATAAGTTGTTTAAGCATTTTTTTTTGCCAAAAATACACATACACACCTGTTTTGTATAAAAGGATGTGGGTTTGGTATAATATTTGTCGAAATAGATCAAATCTTTGTTCAGACAATTTCTCTGTGCTTGGTTTAGAGTCATGCCTCATCACGTGACGGAAGTTACTGGGCGTAAAATTGTTTGACTGTCCAGAAATGGTAGGATGCAAACAACATTGGCAGAACAGTAGGGTACCCCCAGCGTACTGTATCCAAAATCCTAAAACGTCATAGTACTACAGAAAATGTTGTGTCCAGGAAAGTGTACTGATAGAGGACGAAAAACTGCTGCTCGAAACGACCGTGTTTCGATCAGGTTAACACGTCAAGGTCGAAACAAGTCTTGCAACACCTTACGACAGGAATAACATGAGCACATTTATTCCAGGGTATCCAGAAGAACATTTACTAGGATATTATCCAGAATTCACCGCCGTCACTCTGTTACTAGGGCAAGATAGCATGCCAACTTACAGTTAAGACACTGGCCAC
>NW_013665804.1:460002-463109 GCF_000517525.1 Limulus polyphemus | reverse complement strand
ATTTGAAAGTGCAATCAGGCAGCTAAACTGAAAAGTAAGGTAAGAAGATTTTTTGTTTGTTTTTGAATTTCGCGCAAAGCTACACGAGGGCTATCTGCGCTAACCATCCCTAATTTAGCAGTGTAAGACTAGAGGGAAGGCAGCTAGTCATCACCGCCAACTCTTGGGCTACTCTTTTACCAACGAATAGTGGGATTGACCGTCACATTATAACGCCCCCACGGCTGAAAGGGCGAGCATGTTTGGTGTTGACGGGGATTCGAACCCGCGACTCTCAGATTGCGAGTCGAGTGCCTTAACCACCTGGCCATGCCGGGCTTCAGGCTTGTTAAAGCTGATGGTAGGATCCGTGTTCGTCGTTTGCCTGCAGAATAGATGAGGGAAGACTGTCTTTTCCACAGAGAACACAAGAGGGTGTGTAGTATATGTTTGGACAGCTATTCATAATGGTGGAAACACTGCTCTTCATATTCTCCAGGGAAACGTCAATGACGCCTCCTACAGGCAACATATGGAGACGATATTTCTACCATGTGCTAGGGCAAGGTTTGGCAATAACTTTATGTTCCAGGATGACAACGCCACGGTCCACTGTACGCGTATTGTACAGGATTATCTTGATCAGGAGGACGTTACCAGATTGCCATAGCCAGCAAAGTATCCACATTGTAGTCTCATTGAGAACTGTTGGGCAGAACTGAGCCAGAAAATAGCTAATCACGACCCTAAACCAGCTAATGTAACAGAATTGCAGCACCTTCTAGTGACGATTTGGGATGAAATCACGATTGATTACATCAACAACCTCATCGACAGCATGCCACGTCGCCTTGCACAGGTTATTAGAGTACGAGGAGGACCAACTAAGCATGTTTAATATGAACTGATCTAAGGTTACAGACGTTTTTTTATAATAATTTGATGTTTTATTTTGTCATTATATATGTTTTGGAAAGGTTTTGTTGTGATAGGTGAAATGCTGAATTACACCCCTTTCTATAGATGTCTAATAAAATGGTTTCCTCATCTAATATATCGTTCATGATGTACATAGAACATAGATGTACATAGAACGTACGTAAATGTTTAATTTCTCAGTCTGACAACGCTAAGTATATTTGTATTCCATCTTAATAATAATGATCTTATTTGTTACAAAATATGCAAACATTTCGGCCAAGACTGTATTTAACTCAATACAATCTTACTTCGTGGTTTTAGCTCCGAAATCCAGTTAATGTCACTTCAAAAATTAAAGCAGCCAAGATATCGACAACAAACTGTAAATTTTAATTTGAAAATGTCCCCCGGTGGGACAGCGTTAAGTCTTCGAATTTACAACGCTAAAATCAGGGGTTCGATTCCCCTCGGTGGACACAGCAGATAGCCCAATGTGGCTTTGCTATAACAAAAAAAACACACATAATTTGAAAGTACTTTTAAAAGATATAAAAAATTGGTGTTTGCAGGAACAACTTAGATGTGATGATCTTCGGATTTAAATCATTTTGCGTGTTCTAAGAGAGGATTCAATATATATATTCAGTATTAACTACTTTATTAGCTAATCAAATGCCCTGGGTTGTATATTTTTATAAGAATATAACCGACTCAGTTAATTTATTGTGATATTGGCTGTGCAACCATCAGTGAAAATGTCAAGACTATCGATTTATGGTTAATATTTTGTTGCTGTTGTTTAGTTTATTGAAAAAGAAACAAGAAGGAATCCTCAATTGCTGCGACACTTGAAATTATTTTAGGCAGGATTAGAGTAAATTAATCTATGTTACCTTGGGAGTGGTCAAATATATCAATCGAAAGGGTTTGACCTCCTGAATCCAAAACTGTAATTAGATCTCAAATCAGTCAAGAGATGTGGGAGTTATGAGCTAAAAGTTTGTACTTGAAAAAAAACAAAAATTAGAGCCGTTCATAAGCCGCGGCTAAAAATGGACACATTTAATCAGAACTCTGTACTTCTATAGTCTGAATTATTCCTTCAACTGAAGCCTCGTATCGTAGCCAAAATAAATATTCTGATACAGACATGGCTAGGATAAAGATATAATTTTAGAATAATCGGCCGAATTACCGAATGAAAAATAATTTAGTTTATTTCCAGAGACAAATAATATTTTTCTGTTTTAGAAGTGGATTCAAAATAAACATGGTATTGAGGTAATTGTTAATGTTAAATATTATTGTATATAGAAGAAAATACTCAAAACACATGATAAAACACAAGAGAAAGACACACGACGTAGCACAACATTTAACTTTGATTAGAACTTCGATTTTGTATATTTTAATCACAAAAGATGCAGGAAAACTTTAACATTATTGTTGTACGAGAGACCTCATAACTACATGTAATATTTTAACGATTCTATATTTCTAGTATAGTTTTACATCTATCGCCATTTACATGTTTTACACCACATTGAATATTATAAATCCCTATCATATAACCACAAACCAAAGATTAAAAACATGAATCTTCACATGACTCTGTAGTATTCTTAGGTGCATTGATTTCTCACATATTAGAGTAACATGAAATTTAATTGGAGATTTGGCAGAAAAAGTATTACAGAGTTAAATTGAATCCCAACCTCATTGAATTTAGACAGAAAATTGGGTAATATTTTCGCAATAAATAAAAGCAGTTAATTTATTCAACACACTCGCCTAAATAGACAAGCAGAACTCAGTCAAACATAAGAAAAAGGCGTTTGCACTTCTCTTTGAGTGAAGAGAAGAAAATCGAAATAAGATTAAGGGAATGGAGCACTATATACTTGTTCGAAAAGGGTTACAACTCCCATTGTTTTAAGGGAATGGAGTACTATATACTTTTTCGAAAAGGGTTACAACTCCCATTGTTTTAAGGGAATGGAGTACTATATACTTGTTCGAAAAGGGTTACAACTTCCATTGTGTTTAAGGAAATGGAGTACTATATACTTGTTCGAAAAGAGTTACAACTCCCATTGTGTTTAAGGGAATGGAGCACTATATACTTGTTCGAAAAGGGTTACAACTCCCATTGTGTTTAAGGGAATGGAGCACTATTATACTTGTTACGAAAGGTTACAACTCCTATT
>NW_013665804.1:448480-459806 GCF_000517525.1 Limulus polyphemus | reverse complement strand
AGGGTTACAACTCCCATTGTGGTTTAAGGGAATGGAGCACTATATACTTGTTCAAAAGGGTTACAACTCCCATTGTGTTTAAGGGAATGGAGCACTATATACTTGTTCGAAAAGGGTTACAACTCCCATTGTGTTTAAGGGAATTGAGCACTATATACTTGTTCGAAAAGGGTTACAACTCCCATTGTGTTTAAGGGAATGGAGCACTATATACTTGTTCGAAAAGGGTTACAATTCCTATTGTGTTTAAGGGAATGGAGCACTATATACTTGTTCGAAAAGGGTTAAAACTCAAATTGTGTTTAAGGGAATGGAGCACTATATACTTGTTCGAAAAGGGTTAAAACTCAAATTGTGTTTAAGGGAATGGAGCACTATATACTTGTTCGAAAAGGGTTAAAACTCTCAGTGTGTTTGTCATTCACGCCACTTTTTGTTTTATTAACAAAAGTAAGGGAAACATACTTCACGTATTTCTAAGCCTCTAAATAATCGGTGTTTCTAGAGAAATTGTTATTAAAAGTCAAGGAATTCTTCAGCGTCACCTTTTGTGAGAAAGTCGAGAAATATCAAAGGGAGTGACCATTGATGATATGATACTAGCACAATAATAAGGTCACTGCATTCCAAAGCCGGCTATCTACACACTATACATTGAACGCGTACGCCTAAACGCGTGTATGTGCGAAAATGTTCACTTTTCTATTCTAAAAAAGAAAAAAAATTAATACCTGGAATATTTTTATAACACAAGTCCAACTTCCAGATCACAAATCCATGTCAGAATACGATCACACGTCCCACATTATATACTTTCAGTATCAAACGGCCACAGATTAAAGACCCTCTTCTGCAAGCGAACACAAGTCTCAGATTAAATAACCTTCTCATCTTACGACCACAAGTAAAGAAATATAAAATCTCATCATCATACGACCACAAACCCCAGATTAAGAACTAATTCCAACGTATATTCCCAAATTACAAGTCATATTCAACATACGACCATAAGCCCAGATTAAAACTCCCTTCAATAGCCACAAAACCCAGGTTATAAATCCTTCTCAGCATAGATTCTCAAGCCCCAGTTATAAACCCACGTCATCATTCAACTACAAATTCATAATTATAAATCTTCTGAGAATGCTACCGCAAACCATAGATTATAAGCCCTCTTTATCAAACGACTTCGGCATTTTATTTTGACTGATTATTTGTTTCCCGACAAGGTAGTAAACTTTCAGTTTAAAGATTTCAGGGTTATCTAGGTGGATGAGCAACCAGTTATCATACCTAGATTCCATGCCTCCAGTAGCCATTGTTATTGTGCTGTGTATCCTGACGGCAACCTTGACAGAAGTCGTAAGCAACGTAGTATCAGCGACAATTCTGCTACCCGTTATCAAACAGCTCGTAAGTGACGTATGTTTATCCCAAAAATCGTTTTAGCTAATTATGCATGATGGAAATGTGAAAAGCACTAACTATTACAAATACTTACACTATATACAAATATATATATGGTTGGTAAAGACTTCTAACTTCCTACTCTTACAGTGAGATACTCATTAATATCATGAATAAATGTTGAATATACAGGACGTCCACAAAGTCCTGTTCCGATTTTAAAAGTATATTAGAACAAAACCAAAAGAGCTAGAATTATGCAGTTTTAGCACCTTGTTGCTTAACTAATGATGTTTTTTTTTCTTGATTTACCGATTGTAACCGGAGTATCCAGTTGCTAATGTTTGATGTTTGAACTAAGAAGGCGACTACACAGAGAAAGCTCAATGTGTGTATTTAATACACGTAAATATTCAATCTCTTGTGTAGGACTTTGTGTACCGTTGATCTTGGTAGCTGGAGTTCACTTGAAGCACGACGAAAATACTTTCTAGGGTTGCGTTGAAACGTCTCCTGGACATTAGCAACGGTTTCTTCAGAAACACCTGGACGTCCACTTCACACTTTCTGTCCCCGAAACTTGTGAAACCACCTCCTAATGCTGGATTTGTAGGGAAGATTCTTGCCATATTGACGGCGGTAAATCTGTTGAAGTGTTGTCACTGATCATCTCGACTCTGCAAACCAGATGACATATTGAGTTTCCTCCTGTGTAGTCGCCATCTTCGTACAAAATTCAATCATTAGCAACTGGATACTCCGATTAAAATCTGTAAATCAAAAAATACTTCATTAGCTAATCAATAAAGTGCTAGAAACTACATGATTCTAGCTAATTTGGTTTTATTGTGATAAACTTTTAAAACCGGAACAGGACTTTTTGGACACCCTGTACAATTTTTAAAGTAATATTCCGACAACCTTTGATTTATAGCACGTGGCATCATATAAAAAAGTAACTTTTTTTTAAGATTTAAAATATTTATAATATTAAGACAATTTGTAATCTGACTTTATAATTTATGAGTATGCTAGTGACAAAATTATTTAGATGTAACTGTGGATGTAGTTGGTTGTGTGGGCCATATAACGCTAAACTCCGAGGCTATATATGCGTCCTGTGGATATGAAATATCTGTCGAAAATATGTTTCGTTGTTATTCTTTTCATGAGCTTTAACTTATAGTGTGAGCTAATTGATTTTTGATTTAGTTAACAATTGTTTACTTTTAAATTTAATTAGCAACGCACAGGAAATCTTCATAGGATTTTGCCAAAGTTTCTAGAAATATTTTGTTATTTTTCTCAATGACGTGATTTTGTATTAAACATTGCATGTAAAAATAAATGACTTTAATAAATTTAGTCTCACTTAGGGCCTAACATTGCCTGGTGGTTAGGGTGCTCGACTCGCAATCTGTGTGTTTCGGGATCGAATCCCATCCCACACAACATGCTCGCCCTTTCAACCTTGGAGGTTTCATAATGGGACTGTCAATCCCACAATTCGTTGGTAAATAGTGGCCCAAAAGTTTGTTATAGGGAGCATTCATGAGTTGCCTTCTCTCTCACTTCACTTCACTCATATCACTTCAAAATTAGAGACAGCTAGCGAAGATATCCCACGAGTAGCAATGCGCGAAACTCAACAAACTAAGTTTCAGTTATGTAAAAATGAAATTGTACAAGCATGTTTCCTACCTTCAGAAAAGAGTTTTACGATGCATAAAGCCTCCAAAGTTGTAGTACAAAGATATCATTACCCCGTTAGCAACAAATGTAGAGGGAGTTGTTAAAAAATCGTCTTATATTATAGCAATTTAATAAGTAATGAAGTAACCAAACTGAAATGCTTTTATTTTGGTTTAGAGTTTGGCCTTAAAAGTTCACCCCCTGTACTTGATGTTACCAGTAACGATTTCTTGCTCTTTCGCCTTCATGCTTCCGGTTGCAACAGCACCTAATACCATGGTGTTCGAAATTGCTAGAATGAAAACTTTGGATATGGTAAGCAACAGACAGAGAGACGAAGGTTTTCAGTTACTTTACGTTTCGTCTGTCTTTATCAATTTATTTGTTTATTTTTTAAAGTTATCAGTGTAAATAATTAAGCAATTTCTTATCACGTCACGAATGTGATATAGATATAGCAACAGATATAGATTCTATGTTTTCACTATCGACTAGACTGGTAAGAACTATGTTATAAGGAAAACTAATTGATTTCCATTAAAACTGGCCCGGCATGGCCAGGTGGTAAGGGCGTTCGACTCGCAATCTGCGAGTCGTGGGTTCGAATCCCCGTCCCACCAAACATGTTCGCCCTTTCAGCCGTTGGGGCGTTATAATGTAACGGTCAATCCCACTATTCGGTTCGCGGTGGGTGGTGATGACTAGCTGCCTTCCCTCTAGTCTTACACTGCTAAATTAGGGACGGCTAGCGCACATAACCCTCGTGTAGCTTTGCGTGAAATTCAAAACAAACCATTAAACTGTATATGCACAGACTAAGATAACTGGTGAAAACATATTTTACATTTCTCTTACTCATGCCTGCAGTGTATAACCATGTTATAATAACGCTATTCTTTATTCTATGTGTACTTGTTTTTAATCAGAAATAAAATAATAAAGACTTGATCTATCACATGTTTTTGCTTAACCCACTGGATTTTAGAAATTTCATTTCGTATTCCACGCTTCCGTCTCAAGTGACCTCGGAAAACATAATTTTAAGATAACACAATCTCGAATAAAATACTAAGTTAGAAGGTATTTCTGAACAGTTTCATGCGAAGATAAATGCTTTTTGTCTTTTTACAGTAATTTATAATTTGTGTCTTTTATAATTCAAAGCAGTTAATATACTCCACTTGTCTTCAGGAACCATTATGGTGATAAAATTATAAAAGTGCTAATTTATCTTATGTTTTACCTTGCAGGTCAAACCCGGTTTCTTCTTGAACATTCTGTGTATATGTATTCAAACTATGATGATCCACACGCTAGGTGACGCACTGTTTCATTTCAATACGATTCCTTATTGGATGAACGTGAATACAACCCTTACTACTACGTTTAGCTCCGTGTTACCAGAAGCTGTGGATAATCTGACGATCCATAGAATTACAGCAATATCGTTTCTAAATATGACGTCAACGTAAAAGTTGCCTGGCATCGTGCTGTTCTCCATCAAATCACTGATTGAACATAATCGGTTGTTCTTGACATTATCTTTTCGACTTTAATATAATGAGCTATTTCCAAGATAACGTATCAGCCATGTCTTGGTTGTCTTCACAAACTACCAATACTTCTGACTAATCTTTGGTCAGGCTGAAACGTCAAATTGATAATTTTTTAACTCTTCTAAATTCACAAAAAAATATATTAAATTTACTATGGAATATTGTGAAAACGAAAAATTGAATTTTAGACTTAAATATTGGCACAAGTAACGGCATACATACCATCAAAATTTCAGAAAAGCAATTTATAATGACACCATCATATATACTTTCTCAAGACATCCAACGTCTCACAAACCTGCTGTTGTCTATAGTTTGTTACACAGGCATATAACCGTATCCTTGTCATCTGAAGATTATGTAACTGAATTAAAAAAAAGAAAAAAAAGAAAGAATTGCTATCAATAATGGTTATACAGCTAATTTAATCGACATGTTGTTGTTTAAAAATTAAAAGCCATTAAATTATAATCATATACTGTACCAAAAGATAATAAAAAAGGAATGGTGTATGATAAGATACATTGGGAAATCTCACAAAATATAAGACAATGAACAAAAAACTATACAATTGCGTTCTACTGTGCAAACAAACAAACAATTTGGGCAAAACATTGTATAACAACAGGAACAAAATCGAAAAAATACAATCACAATGGTGTTTATCATTTAACACATCAAGACTGCAGTAGTGTATATGTAGGTCAGACAGGACGTTCCATAGAAACAACAATTAATGAACGTTCAAGAAGTTGAAAATTGGGAAAAATGGACTCCACTTTTTCATCCCACCTTAAGGAAACTAACCATCATTCGAATAAAATTTTTCAAATTTTACATGTTTGCAAAAATAGTAAAACATTAAATAACCTGGAAATTTTAGAAATAAATAACAGTATAAAAATGAATTCAGACAATGTTCTATACGACCAAATTAATTTAATCTCCTCCCCACTTCTCAGTTCGTGTTGTTGTTGTTTAATAAACTCTCGTAGTTCACTGTCTTTTAACCCAAGACAAACCATTTATCAAAATCTGACATGGTTATATAGTGTAATTGTAATCTCTACACTATTTTCACTACCACAACAGTTGTGCACATATAGGCTTAGTTGTTTCTACTCTTGTTCACGTCTTTTTCTATCGCCGTTTACTACTGTATAATCATAGGTTCTTGGCTCTTTTTATTCTTTTTTTATGTGGTTTTTCGCTAGCTTGCCTCACAAAAAGGTGCGCACGCATGTGGATAAGTAATAATACCCAAATGCACACCTTTGGAGTCCACTTAGTATGTGTTCCCAATTTCACATTTCTAGGTTCTTTCCTCTTGGAACTATGGCGGTCACACACACACACAGACAAACAGAACGCCCTTTTATTAACATATATAGATAGATAGTTGGAACCTTTCCCGGTTAACTTAATATTAAACCCAGTTTGAAAACGGGTATTACGAATGAGTAGTGCAAGTCGAGAAAACCCCGTGAAACCAGTTTTCAGCAATATTTAGTGATAAGAGTAGGGGGAAGAACAATAAGATGGTTAAGTTCGTGTGTTAATTGACATAATAACTGCAATGGTACATTAAGTATTTTGAAAGTACTTTTCCCATGCTTTTTGAATGACGGCGGTTTCTTCTTGATTCTTACACAGCGACACCTTGTTCATTCTTGACTTTTGTACAATAGTATATATATATATATAGGTTTACGTTCTTTATTTATATTATAAACAATGTGACGTCTGTTTTCATTATTATTTTTCAAATAATGAACGCTGTTTCCATAGTCGGAGCAATGACGGCTGTTTCAGTTGTTGTCATTTGAACAGTGAATGCTGTTTCCATTGTTGTATTTTGAACAACGATAGCTGTTTCCTTACACGTTCATATAATTATTGGCATTCATGAACAATGTTGTTCAAATATTAAATTAATGAAGTCATTGTCATTTGTCATAAATTTTAATTGGCTGAAAAACTGAAAATATTCTAGTATAATTCTAACAAACTGTGACAATGCTATAGTTTAAATCTCACGACATAAGTTTGTTACTCAAGATAAATTCATATATTTATTTGCTTTTCTATTAATAAAATGTATAAAAGAACAACAGTAATTCTCGTCGAACACATAACAAATTGTTCCAGACATCCTGTTCTAAAAAGATTTAAAGCTGCTATTTACTATCACAAAACAACTGTGATGTTCAAACATGGATTAAGGAAAAAAAAACAGTGTTACAGTTAAATAAATGACCTCGTAGCTTTGCTGAAAATAGTAGATTAATCATGTGATTGTTTAGAATTGTATGTTACCTCAAAGTCACTGGTGAGAACTGTACTGACCTCAGAGTCACTGTTAAGATCGTAGATTACCTCAGAGTCATTTGTTAGAATTGTAATAACCTCAGAGTAATTCTTAAGACTTATAGTGACCTCAGAGTTGTTGTTAAGAATTGTATGGCCTCACAGTCTCTATTAAGAATCGTAATGACCTCAGAGTCACTGTTAAGAATTGTAATGACCTCAGAGTCACTGTTAAGAGTAATAATGGTCTCAGAATCCCTGCCTAGAATCCTGATAACCTCAGTCACTGTTAAGGGTTGTAATAACCTCAGAGTCAAGAGTTTTCACGTTTTCAGGGTCACAGTTAAAAATCGTAGTGACCTTAGAATCGCTGTTAAGAATCATGATAACTTCAGAATCGCTGTTAAGAATCATGATAACTTCAGAATCGCTGTTAAGAATCATGATAACTTCAGAATCACTGTTAAGAATTGGTATGACCTCAGAGTCACTGTTGAGAATCATAATAACCTCGGGGTCGCTGTTAAGAATTGTAATGACCTCAGAGTCACTGATAAGAATCATAATAACCTCAGGGTCACTGTTAACAATCTTACTGATCTCAGAGTCACTGCTAAGAGTGGTAATGAGTTCAGAGTCGCCGTGAAAAATCGTAATGATTTCACTAATAAAATAGTAATAACATTGCAGTCTCTGTTATGAGTTTTTATGATTTCAGGGTCGCTGTTAAGGCTTTTAATTACCTCAGAGTCACTGCTAAGAGCCGTAACGACCTCAGATTCTTTGTTAAGAGTTGTAATGATCTGAGAGTCCCTGTTAAGAGTCGTAATGAACATACTAATATTATTGACAATCAATGGAGTTACTAAATGAGAATAATTACAAATCTAAGTAATACTATCAAGTACAATACACGATTGTTGTTGACGGAAGCGAAAGAGTTTTGAATTGGTTTTTAAGCAATTTTATATAACGAGTCCAAAGAACAGTATTATTTGATAGGGCTTCGAGTTTTAGTTAACCATGCTTTAGAGATATGTTGTTTAGAAACACAATTTCTAGTAACAGCAATAGATATCAGTGTTCTGAAAATGTTCAAGCGTTATTACGTGTTAATTATTGTCACGTGGTGGTAACGTTAAATTTAGCGGGAAGAGAACTGGCGAGTAAAGGAGGTACATTTGCGCTAGTTGAGGTGGAGTTCACGAACAGCAACACACTGGTGATATCTATTATAGAGGTACTGCTGGCCCAATCTGTTTTGTTTGTAATTAAACACAAAGCTATACAATGGGCTATCTATGATCTGCCCACCACAGGTATCGAAACCCGGATTCTAGCGTTGTAAGTCCGCAGACATACCGCTGTGCCACTGGGGGGGGGGGCAATCTGGGAAAGTGTTAAAGTCAAACAGTACCACATCTAAAATGTTGATCAATACAAGCTGAATACAAATCGAAAGAATATTCATGAAAATCCCAGGTTTCACATGAAAAAAAACAACATAAAAATATTCACTATTGTTAAAAAATAGCAAGATGTATATCTTTTTATTATAACTAAAATCCATCAGTTACAGGAAAGTTTTAATATATTTTTCTGAATACGTTTGTATAGACAGATTGATAAAAAAAGAAAATTATTTTCTTACTAAAATAAAAAAAACAAAGAAAATCTCAGGTGATACGCAAGGCTTACCATGGTAGCAACAGGCAGCATATAAAGGCAAAGAAACATGTAATTGTTACTGATAGCACCATATAAAATCAACACAGACGATTTGCGTTTTATCGCTTTATTCTATAATAAACTCAATAAAATAACTTAACCTGGACTTGTGACATTATGATATCGTAATATGAGAGTTAGCAACCTCTATCATATCAACACAATTTCATATATTCGAACTTTTGTCTCTCAATGTGATCACGTATTTTTATTAATGTGCATCATCTTCTCAAAATAGTCATATTTTTATTTACTAACGCCCTCTGTTTTATCAGCCTAAAATCATTTATATGTTAATACTCTCAAAATTATCAATACAAACCCTTGTAAGTAATAAAACCGTCTGTCTTAATAGCATATGTATATCAATACCTCTGATTTATCACTATATTACTTTTCAACATGATCGTTTCTGATGACTTACAAGTTGTTTAATAACAGATAGCAGCACTGTCGCCGTTGTTGTGTTACTTGCAATTCATGTCAAGGCTGCTGTCATAACATACAGTACTGATACAAATGTTGGTGATAGAAATTTCAGAGAAGTCAACTGACTGACCTGATCTGTTACATATGTTCATAACAATATACACGAATTATTCATAACAATATACATGAAATATTCATAACAATATACATGAATTATTCAAAAGCATTTATTAAGCGTTATTATGGCAGTGTCGAGTAAAAATATTAAAAAAAAACATCTTGAAATTAAATATTAAGGTATGTAATTGTATATTCTCATTGAATGTGTTGCGTTAGTATCAACTTGCTTTAATAAAGTATTGTATGTATAACTGGTAAGCGTAGCTTTAAAATTTCTGAGTACTAAACAGAGCAGTATTGAGATATTTTGTAGTATGGTGTTACTTTTGTATTATCATACCTCTGATCCTTTAGCTAAGGCAAACCCTCCTGTCAGCAGTACGAAAACAACTCAAGGCATCTAGGTCTGAGCAGTTTCCCAACTAGTAATGGAGGGCTGAAGCTTAGTTAGTGGGGGTTAGCTGGAATAACAAGTAGCAGCACACTGATTCCTATTTTTGGAGTGGCGTCATCAATCGGTCTGGATGGAAAGGAATATGCACCACGTTAGAGATTTAGTAAAATTTCATAAATATATCTGGAAATTTCAGTGATAATCTTACTATTCCACTATGGTTTCTCGTACTTTACAAGAACGATCTGCATATTCTGATACAGTGACTTACCACAGTTGAAAGTGTGACAACATTGGCTACATGTTTAGAACTTATACATTTATCTCACTATAAATTCCCGACAATATTACAGTATAATGCTTTCAGAGTAATAAAGGCTAGGCTATAATGTCACAGGTATTTCCGAAGGAGGACATTCATATAACATGATTGATATATGATGCAAAGCCAACGTCACAGCATTTCGAAGGAGGGAGCCTTCCATATTCTTCATGGAAGTGAAGAAAGCAGCGAGCTCCTAAGCCTTACATACTAAGTCAATCCGCAGTAACACCTTTATCTGCAAATCAATAGCTATGATTATAAAAGGAAACTTTTAACCCAGAACACCGTAGCAATGTAGGTGCTGGTATATCTCCGGGTATCATTAACAAGAGGACAAACAAGGACTGAAACTTGATGTAGACTCTCAAATCTCCAGCTACACTTTGAAATTAATGGCTATTTGCATGAGAAAGATGGCGGAAGAAAAGTGAGTCGTCACAATCCCATACATGATATGTTTCTTGATTGAGCGTCAATGAACTTTCATGCCTTTGACCTCCTCATACGTGGTTTCGTAAGATGGTGTCCACGTGCAGTGGGGGTGAAAAGTACGACAAGATGTGTGGTCTAAGATTGACTTCGCTATCTTTTTACATCCAATTGAAGTTTTAGGAGTTTAGTGAATTTCTCGGATTCCCACTTTAACTATATTTTTCTAAACTGTTTTTATACCAAAGTATTTGTGGACTACAGGATCCGTAGTAGTACAGCAATAACAGAAAATGTGTTAATATTATAATGAATCCTGCTAATTACTGTTGGAATTACCTATGTATTTTATACATAAAATGGGTAATTTTAAGCAATTTTCTTGGTCAGTTCTTAGCACCAAGTATTGTAACATAAAAAAACATAAAACTAATATTGTGGAATATGTGGATTTCATACACCGGTAGAGAACGATGTGCAAACAAGTTGATTGATAGCTTGAGGGTAAAACCTTAGTTTAAAGAGACTTTCTATGGAAGTATCTATACTATTATTCTGCTTGTTCGTATGTACGACCGTTACGCTTTCTGACATAAGCATGCGTAGTTAGAATGTTTCCCCCAAGAAAAACAGCGCATGCGCATTATTCACAAGACGACAAACAGTCTGCCTGCGGCAGAGAGCTGCAAAACTCAATGATCAAGTCGCTATAATTGCTGTATGAAACAAGAAGTAACAACAAAAGGGGAATGTAAATATACTTTACTAACCATTTTCTACAACAGAATATTAAAAACGGTTTGACGTTAGGTCGTAGAATAACATTATAAGTTTATGTATCGATAGTATTAAGTACAGTAAAGTTTATTCCTAACTAAACTAAAGTAAAAGAAAAAAAAACGTACACAGGTTACAGTGTTAATTTATCTCTTTATCGAA
>NW_013665804.1:432188-447466 GCF_000517525.1 Limulus polyphemus | reverse complement strand
CCCGTGATCTCGATGAAGCAACAATATATATAAATATATACTTACACAGTTGAGTAAGTTTACCATGAGCACACACATACCAAAACCAGGAATATAAGGAATGCTTTCTAAAAAATTGATTGACCACCCATAAAGAACATGTTATATTTTCACGCGTATAACGAACATCGTTATAACGAAATCACACGTATAAAGTTTATGATATTTTTCATTAAATGAAGTCTATGTTCTGTAAATACTCAAAATTCATCGGGAATTTTTACTTTATGTACCTGTATAATATTAACACGACTATACTTATACATCCACAACTTAGGGGCATCACCTGAATGGTCTATCAGAGGCGGCCACCCCTTGTAACACGGAAGGGGCCCCAAATGGCATTAAATCTATCTATCTATCTTGATAGTTATTCTAGGTTTAGTAGAAAAACCTAGCGGTGTTCAGAAATTAATGTTATTTCTCTTCGCCCCCTTCCCTGGCTTATGATAACTTTGGTGGATATAATATTGGTTTCTCTGAACTGTTGATTTTCCGTAGTTCAAGCGTGAGGGAAAGCAGTGAAGAAAATCGAAAGAGTGGTTGCTTTCGTGATTATGAATTGAAGGGAATCGTATTGGAGTTTCAAGCCTAACGATTGATCAACTAAAAAACGGACAGCAGATCCAGACAGCCAAGAAACAGCCCCTGAGGGCCAGTGCACCCCGTCCCAGTGTGGACAGGAGACCAGAACCAAAGTTTATTGCATCCACGGTAAGAGGCGGCGTGCGGTCCTCCACAGTTGGCGCATGTGGCTTCGTGTCGCTGGCTTGGGCATACAGCTACCGGATGTTGATCACTGCACCCAACACACTTGATTCTGGACGTGCATATGGAACGGGTGCCCCAAATGGAATCTTCTGTGAGGCCTAATTAACACATATACACAAATTATGCCATAGCTTAGAGCCCCAAGTCGAGGGGGGCCCACACAAGGTTTGTAAAATGACGTTCCTCCTGTTATCCACCAATCAACACGCGCAGATAAATGAAAATACACTGTTATTTTACATAACAATGCAAAAATAAAATCAAAATACACTTTTGTCATGAGCATCAATATTAGTCTATTCAAAGTTTAGTCATCAATTAGTACAGATTAGTCAATATTCTATACAATAAGTATTAGTAAAACAAGGAAAGCCAAATTAAACAAGAAATAGAAAACTGGCGTATAATGAATTAAAGGTAAATTTATCTAAATAGTTTTTGCATAAACGTATTAATAACATCGCATTATGTGGTCTAAACTTATGGAAAAAGCTAACGAATATGCAAGAGAAATGGGTATTACAGCTAATTTAGGGTGGTTGGAACGATCTAAAAGGGTAATGGTATTACTTTGAATTTTGTATATCCAGAATCTTTGAATTAATTTTACAGGACATGTAAAAAAAAAGAACTACTACGAACCACGATATGTGTATAATGTCATTTGTTGCCTATCTGAACTATCTGTACGTATGTATATTGATAGAAAGATTAGTAAATTATTAACGGTAGGAGGAGCGATGCTTATCTATCTCTACGTATGTATATTGATAGAAAGATTAGTAATTTATTAACGATAGGAGGAGCGATGCTTATCTATCTGTACGCATGTATATTGAAAGAAAGATTAGTAAATTATTAACGATAGGAGGAGCGATGCTTATCTATCTGTACGCATGTATATTGAAAGAAAGATTAGTAAATTATTAACGATAGGAGGAGCGATGCTTATCTATCTCTACGTATGTATATTGATAGAAAGATTAGTA
The DNA here is from genome assembly GCF_000517525.1 of Limulus polyphemus. Lineage (NCBI taxonomy): Eukaryota > Metazoa > Arthropoda > Merostomata > Xiphosura > Limulidae > Limulus > Limulus polyphemus. The sequence continues at coordinate 445,667 of NW_013665804.1, read as the reverse complement.
AATTATTAACGATAGGAGGAGCGATGCTTATCTATCTCTACGTATGTATATTGATAGAAAGTTTAGTAACTTATGAATGATAGGAGGAGCGATGTTTGCCCTTATTGTTTCATATTAAACGTACCGCATATCATGTTTGTATTGCTTCATAATGTTAATTGTGTATGTATTTTAATAGAAAGTTTAGTACATTATTATTGTTTAGATATATCTACCGCATTGCATACTACAAATGTATAATGGATTGTCATACCCTGACCATACCACATATAATATTTACCGATCCATCGTCACAACGGTTATAACAAATCGCACTTAAAACGAATACATGGTGGTCCCGAAAGCTTCGTTATAATGTTGCTCAACCAGGTGTAAATCCAGGATCTCTCAGGAGCCACAGCATTAGTAGTGTAATAAAAAGTATAAATACATCTGTTTCGTGGAAACTAAGAAAAAATAGCAATTATAGTCAAGTATTTTAGTTATACACTAGCTACAGTAACGGAATATTAACAACGATTTGACTACGAGCAGATAAACAGAGAATTCACTATACTTACATTGTACTGTTTGTAAATCTCCTTAACTAAATAAAAATTACAGTGAATCTAGATTTTACATCCTTGTTTAGCTCATTTCAACATGTATGTGGATACCTAAGCCTGGGTGCGATGTTTAAAGTTATCCGCTAGAAAAAGAGACAACATTTTTTATTAACTATGTCTAGCTCTGTCCTATCGTGGTACCTTTAGAGTTACAGCAAATATAACATCTAACAATAGTATAATAGACAAAGAAAAACACACTTTTGGAACAAACTATAGTCTAACAAAGGACTTGTACAATGTGTTCTCTTCAGTCCAATGTTGTGTGCACGTGAATGCGTAAAAGCTATTATTTTTGTAAAAGTACTTTTTTAGAACATACTTGTGTCAAAAGTGTGGTTTTCTCTTTCTTTTAACTGTTACTTTCCAAAGCTTAAAAGAATAAAAACAAATGTCAGAAGTTCACTAACGTAAAGACACCTTGAAAATTTGATGGTGGTCAACATGGAAATCGATCTTGTGGACAAGTTGGATAACGACAGAATTATTGACAATGTCGCCAACAGAAGCACTCGGCAGTAGAAGAGTGCTTTTACTTTGATTATCATAGTAACATGTCTAATAAGAAAAATATGGATAAAGATAATAAAGGATAAATTGACACGCCTAAATAGAAACTTTTTTTTGTGTGCAACGTTTTCAGCAGACGCCTTTCGTCAGGCGGTAAAGACTGTGTTACAATGGAATTAGGCTCAAAATTAACTGTTTGTTCTAACTACTTTTTCCATATTCTTGCTAATTTTAATAATATTAACGTAATAAGTTCAACAATGTTTTTATCGGTATTTTTGTCACCGTGCTGACGAAGGGCGTTTGCCCGAAACGTCGCACAAAACAAAAATAGAAAACATTTTCATCTGGGACGTGTCAATGAATTCAGATTGCTTTGTGACTCATTTCAAGTTGTGTTTGCCCCCCCCCACCTCATTAGCTCAATAGTAAGTCTGAAGGCTTATAGCACTAAAAATATGGTTTCGACCACTGTTGCAGGCACGGCACAGATAGCCCATTGTGTAGCTTTGCGCTTAACAACAACAAGTTGCGTTTGTATTTTTGTATATTCTTATTTTGGGGACCAATTAAGTAGTAATGGTTAGATTATTCTTACGTAAGTGAACTTGCTTATTTTTGTGTCCCTAAACTGCCCCTACGGCGCCCCCTGTAAGTTAATTTCCCGAGTACTTTTTAGAAGCAAGTCCTTCGCTTAAGAAGACTTAATCAAAACATTTTACAGTAAATTTGAACAACAAAACTGTTATTTTTCTCGACAAAACAGTCATTTGGAATAAAACCAATTGTTCATTCGTAAGTTCAATAAATGCTTTAATAACTGGATAGGAAATTAAAATACAAATTACTAATTACAAGAACTGAATAATTATTTTTACTTTTTATGTAATAAATACCAGAAGAATAAACTCATTTTATCAGTGGATTATCCTCTTGTTTTTCATGTTGAGTGATATATATTTTTGTAGATGCACATGACAATTAACTGTTTTAGAACAAAGCATTTATAGTTTGAAGACTGAATTCCCGGTAACTCGCCAAACTGCAATAAACAAAAGTTGTAGAATCTCCCAGGCTAGCAGAACACACAACAGCATACCAGGAATGCTGTAAATTATCCAGGATCCTTAAGTAACGTCTTTAGATTGAGGAAAACACCTAGCAAGTTAAACGAATGAGAAAAATAAAGCAATTACAACAGAAACAAAAATGAATTGAAAAAATTACATAATAAAACTGGCATATTTCAACAAATATAACTAAATTATACTTAAATAGAAATACTTAGAAATGGAAAATTGTACATAAAAATTCATAGCTTCGAATAAACATAATTCTAACCGTTAAACAGAAAGTTGACTGTGTTAACTTAAAACGATTTTGAATATGTAAATCAGCATCACATTTGACAACCAAAACTGATATTAAGTCATTGTGAAATTGCATGTATCAGACATTTTTGTGGCGAGTCGTAGGTAGTATGATTGCTTTTGGAAAAGGTATGTGACAGCCGTTGCTGATGTGAAATATGTATACACTCAGATCATAAAGGTGTTTTCAGATCTGGATTTAGAATTTCCAAAATGGGAATGCACCTTGTGCTTAATGGCATTAGAAAACAAAGAAGTATGGATCAACTTGGGATACCAGGACAATTCAGAAGGAGACCTGAAAAAAGTCGTGATAAGCAAAGTGTGGCATTTTGTGACAGGTGAGAATCTAAGAATACAAAGTTCAGTGGCAAAAACCGTTTACGTGTCCCAAGTAACAGTAGGTAACATAATAATGAAAGATATCTTTCTGGAAATGCGACACAGGTCACGTGTACACAAATTGCTTCCATGACATCTCCATTTTCTCTATGGATTTCTATGTGATCAGGCCTTTGAAATGGATGTTGGAAAACTTCTTACTTGTATACTGGATGGATTATGGAGTGGTGTATTTTGGACATAACAGCCTTACAACAGAGCTTGTTTTCAATGTAAAGTACGCTGCCCAGCTATTGTAAAGATTCACGGTCGTCAGGTAGAGCATGACCAGACGTGACAACATGGACTGTAAATATGTGGCGAGGTTCCAAAATTGTTGTAATCTAACTTACTTTATCTCTGTATATTTACTCATAACATGGTCTGAAAGTGTTGATAAACAGTATTAGCTTCTAATAGTACTTAATTAGATAAAGACACCAAATATTGAAATTAAAACACATAATCGTGCATTAGGTAATAAAAACTCATAGCACAATCAGTTGGGAAATGCGGTTTTAGAGAATGTCAACTCTGTTTAATTCAGCCAGGATGATGTTATAAATTGCCAATCAAAGTCTTAAGGTTTGGAGATTGGGTCAGAGTACATTTATTTCTTGAAAAAGGGGCCGAATGCCCCCTCGAGGTGTCACCTGTTTTAACTACTCGTACCACTATACAGCAGTGTGTTGTCTGTCAGTCAGTCAGTCAGAAGGCATTAAAATGACGTCACATAAGGAACGCTTAATGTTGCTATTTGTACTGTCGTGACGTCAGTAAAACGTGCGCATGCCATGAATCACGAGAAGAATTATGTACTCTATTGGCCTCAACACAGCATGACATGAACTTCCAAAGCAAGAAATACAAATATTTGTTATTCTTAATTTTGGTTTTATTTACTCTTGAAACAGAACATTTTTGGGCACCCTGCGAGAGTACATCTAGTGCACACATACATCTTAACGTTATTTCATTCCGAAAGAGAGTTCAAGTTGCACACTATTAACTTCAATTTGGGCAGCATATGTAAGCGATGTTATCTCTTCCTGAGATTAATCAGCATGTGTAAGCGTTGATACCCCTTCCTTAGATTCATACAGCACATGTAAACGTTGCTACCTTTTTCTTAGGTTTAGGTAGCAAAGATAAATGTCAGACAGTCTGTTGGAAGCTGACAGTGCTACAAACGGCAATTCACAGCTGATCATATTTCTTTACTCTTTTATACCGTATCCAAATTCAAATTGTTGAACCGTCATTAAAATGACATTACATGCATTAGCGCCCACCGGTGGCTCAGGAGCCTACTGTGTAGCTTTGTGCCTAACAACAAACAAACACGCAGTTAATGAATAGCAACAGCAGTAAATCTTGAAAACATGCTCTTGAATAATACATATTATAATTTTATGTTAGAGAGTTCATTGTTGCCATATCTGACGTAGCGTCCATACAACGTTGTGTTGACTTCTGACATGTATAACTTATTATACCATTCCTTGCATGACTGTAATATGAAACCAACACCATGCTGAATAAGCTGGAAAAAAATATGCAATAATCATCTGGTTTTAAAATAAACAGAAGAATGGACCCTTCTACAGAAAATATTTATAATTTTGTTTTTCGTCAAAGATCGTGTTAAAACTCGTACTTCAGCAACAGTATCCACTTCTGATACTTACGTTCGGAATATTCAAGACCACGAATACTTACATTAAATAACTGATGTTGAGTTTAGAATATTAACGTTTCTGACATAAGCGTGAATAGGTATAGTAACAGTATTCAAAAGTGTTAATTAAGTCTAGAATATTTCTATTTTCATGATAAACATGAATAGTTACAATAACAATATTCACTACCTCCAACAGACGGTACAATGAAAGCAGGTATTTTATAGAGTAGCTTGTAGCTATTGAGAGGCTTAGATAACAGTGTTTTGTAACAATCTTAGTAAATTACCTTTAATGCATAGCTCCAATGAATGAAAATATAACTACGAAGTAACTTCTACAACAAACGTCTGATTCATGTACAAAGTGACTTCTACAACAAAAATGTGATTCATACATATATTTCATTAGTATTTATTTTCAAAATCACATTTTTCTTATGGAACGTTGCCAATGTGGTATAATTAGGAAAGCGGTCATTTGATAATATCACCTTTCGTACAGCCCTTTGAGAACGATGTTAGGTGCTGTGCCTGTCAGAGTACAAGTTCCTCCACAGTTGACAGCGTAGGCTATGCTGAGTAATAATGAAATACGCAGTGTTGATTGCGAGAGTTAAGACTCACTACCTGTAGTGCTTAGAAGGGTAGACAAAGGTATAGAATATTGAATATTTGCACTTGAACTGCTTTAAAATTGTAGCATGGAACAAAAAAATAGTACTACAATCTTAAGCAGTATGAATTATCATCAGCTAAGCTAGATCGATGATAATTGTTTGTTTGTTTGTAATTATGCACAAAGCTACACAATGGGCTATCTGTGCTCTGCCCACCACGGGTATCGAAACCCGGTTTCTAGCGTTGTAAGTCCGCAGACATACCGCTGTGCTACTGGGGGGCAATGTATCAGTTTGTTTGTTTCAAGTTAAGCACAAAGATACACAATGGGCTATCTGTGCTCTGCCCACCACGAGTATCGAAACCCGGATTCTAGTGTTGTAAGTCCGCAGACATACTGCTGTGCCACTGGGGGGCTTCGATGATAAAAGAGGTCACTCAATACAGCTATGCATTTTAGAAGTGGGGGGCTTCGATGATAAAAGAGGTCACTCAATTCAGCTATGTATTTTAGAAGTGGAGGGCAACTAAGTTTAAATTATGTTAACACACACATACCTTTACATTTTTTCGTTGTGATAGTGTTTGAGGCTACCTATCTGAACTAAACTGACCTCTACTGGTTGACATTATCATCAACAACATTATATTTTACTCAAACTGCAGTTTCAATTCGTCTTTGTTAAATAATGTTGTAAATTTAGATACGGAGTACTCCAAATCAGTTTTTTTATTTCTATTTCCCTATTGATTACAACAAAGTATAACATTTTCTATAATATTTATTTTTCATTTTTGTTATCTTAAAGTAAGAAAACAATAAACACCGAGGCTGATAAAAAAATTACCTTTTGACGTCTTCCAAAGTTTCTACCAAATCGTTCCCTGTTTCTTTTTCACTCTTGTATGTATCGTCATCGAACGACATAATATATTATTAATGATTTTTTAATGATCCATACTCAGCTACATTACACTAGTTACACATTGTAACCAACCAGAATCAGTAGGAAGAAACGATTTCTTTCTTCCAAGGTGGGCCTTGTACATTAGAATTGTCACCCAGAATTCTCCAAGTTTACTCCCTGAACTAAAAAAACATCTAAAAGAAGGTAAAAGAAAAGTTCTCTCTGTGTGATTTCCAAAACCCTTGAGCTCAGTATTAATTTTTTCAAACTTTAATCATTAAATCTTAGCTATCATTCCGACGAGAAAATATCATATAACAAATAAATGAAACTGAAGGATTAGTAATCAATGAAGCCTTAGACAGATTAGGCTTAAGTTAAAATTAATATATTTAGGGTTATAAGTCTTTAATATGTTTGGCAGGAAAGTAAATCAAAAATTTTCAACTGTTGACTTTAATGAAACTTTCAAGCAATAAAAATAAAGTACGAATTAAAGCAATGATTTATTACCAATCATCAATTATAGTTAATGATAGTAAATTTTACAGTTAATGTTAGTTAATCTCGTACGATTAGGTGTAACAATTAATGTCAGTTAAACTCACCAGACTAACCCACCAATAAATTGTTTTTGTTAAGTTGTGCAGCTTCACTATGAGCAAATATGTGCTTTGTATAAATTCCAGAGATCAAAAACTGAATTTAGCGTTATAATCTCTAAAGCTTAGCGTTAAGCTACCAAGGGCTCGTCAGTTAATAGCAGCTAATTTCATTCGAATCAAATCAACAACTGTAATAATAAAACTCAGAGGAATACATTTGTAAATGTATGAAAATTAACCTTACCAAAGGATAAGCTAGTTAACAGGATTAATTCACCTAAAATAGAAACATACAGCACTCATTTTCATCCAAGGAGCTAACTGTTAGTAACAGTCCATGGTAGAATGAGAAGCCAACAGTTAATCAAGAATCACATGACGAAATGAAATCCACAAAGAATATTTATTTAACCGGAAAAGAAAACCTAACTGTTAATAACAATTCGTTTTAACGGAAGTAACTAATTAAAAAACAATGGGTAATCTGAAAAAAGATAAAATAGCATTTAGTAACTTTTCTAAGGAAGAGAATGCTAACACTTAACAACGATTCATTTTAACGGGATAAAGCAATGGTTAATAACGATTCGTCTGAGAACAAAAATCAAGCAATTAGTTACACCTGAGCAAGAATAACTGATTGTTTTCTGTTTCCTTTTGAAAATGAGAGATCAACTATTAACGATTTGCAAGAAAAGTTATAATTATTTTTTCTAGGATTGAATATAAATATAAATTCAATGAGATTTTTCTTGTTTGGTTTCTTCGTCATCAGAAATTTCTTCAAGCACAGGTTCAACAATAGGTACCATCATAGCTGTAGCAGCTGTGTTACTGATCCGCATGGACAAGAACATTGTGGTCTGCCTAAATCCTAGCATCAACCTGTAAATGCAAGATGTACGACTAACACCAGTCTTCATGATCAACATGACTCTCGGTAAGGCTCTAAAATCGAATTCAACATATGCTGATGAGTGTGAAACAATGTATGAACTTACTGTATACATGGTAATCGGCCAGAGCCCAATATCATATAGAACATCAATAATAACATGTTCTTTAACTTGCTATTTAAGACCAACGTATCAACACAACTTTGACAAAGATGATGTGGCTAGCTCGAGAGCTGCAAGTACAACATAATTAATTTGAACCCAAACAACTGGTATGAAGTTGACTCCAAGAGAGAGAAGCTGAAAGTTTATTGCAATAAGTAGTAAACGTGGAAAACAAAATCACAATGAATTTGTTTTCTTACTAATATCTTCTCTCTTTTATTCTCACTCGATGTTTTGGATTAAACTTCATCTACTAAATAGATCAGTTTAAATTTTTTTAAGTATTGAATTTACGAAATGTTTTATGTGTACTATTCCTACAAGTACACATTTTCCGTCTTGACTTGCTCTGTCACTTGGTAACTTGCAGTATTAATCAGCATTCTAAGAAAAACAGGCAACAGTATGTATATATATTGTTTACTAAATCATTAAAATATGATATTAGACTTGTTTGCCTACAGGAAATCAGGTAAGCTGCCAATTGCAACATTCTTAAAAAAATACAGTTATTTTAAAACTTATAATTATTAACATTCTGAACAAAAGAGGACTCCACCAGTACACTTTAGTGAAGGTTGTATAGTAGTAACAGTAGTATTTCGTTACTTCAATGTTTTCAATTAGCTAAAAACTTAGTTGCTTGTGTTAATCCTGATGAATGTAATTATAGCCTAAAAATATCTATCGAAAGTTTATTAGTTCAAAACATTTTATACCTATAAAAAAACTACGCCGATATTCTTGCTATAAGTACTGTTAATCACCCTAATTTTGACCCTTTTAACGCTGGAAATTGGTGTTTCAAAAGCGGAAATAGTCGAACAAATATATTATATTTATTCAATATTTTAAAAGGGTTAACGGTAATACCCGCAGAGCAATCCTCTGATGAAGATTACAGTTTCCATTGCTATTGCTACTAACAATCCTCCCATGAACATCATCAGGGTTTTAAAGTGTAGAAAAACGAAAAAATGTGTATCTTTTAAGTCCCATCCAAGTTTTATTTGTTTGTAAACATAGTAACCAATATGTAGACAAAAGTTTCTTCATTCAGACAACAGTAAGTTTATCAACACATATGTTGTTCTACAGAATTTTTAGTTCGTTATTTTAAAACAGATAGTTTGTTTTTCAGCAAATTTTACATTTTTAGTAATTCACATTATTATTTTATAGATTCAACTTGTAATGAAATGGTTAAGTAACTTTTGAATCACAATGTATAGCATAAACATATATGTACAAAACACCAAGTTTCGTTTATAGTTTTTTGTTTAAAAACTCCTTTACTAACGAATACAGATATTAAAAAGAGAACAGTCCTTTTCAGTAGGACATTTTTTTGTATTTCGTCAACAGTTCGCTCTGCGACTTCTTCAGGAGATAACACCTACCAATCTCAACTGCACGTATAAAACTTACGAATTAACAGTATGATATTATTTTAAAAAGATGATAAATACAAAACCCAGTCTATCATTCAGTTTAGCACTTGTCACTGAATTACTCTTGTTTCAGAGAATTCCAACTGTCACCGGTAATCCTGTGCAAGGGCAAATCGAAGGAATAATACCAGACTTCAGATAGTGGTGGAGTGCAAATTATAATGGTGTTTTTAGATGTCTTTTACTCACACAGTATATGATTATAGGATCATTGTGTGAGCAAAAGACATCTCAAAGCATCATATACATGACATGTTCATACGTTAAAAACATGTTAAAATAATTTGAAAAAATTGAATTAACGGGATTTAACGACATTGTTGTAAGGAACCTAGTGAGAGCTATAAGAACTGAACTTCGCAAATAATACTTTGCAAATTACATGTTTATGCATAAAAGAATAAGATAAAAATGCAATTTAAAGTTTAAATATTAATTTGAAATATATTTTCCGATAACTCAAATCTAACGAGCAAAAAAAAAACCTAACTGGAACAAAACAGGATTTACAAGTACCATCCTCTATCCTTACTAACGAGCTGAATGTTAGTTTCTTATATCTTTTATCGATAAATTCGCAGAATTTTCTTTCCCTTTCGATTATGAAATCTAGACAGCTTGTGGTAAACCATTTTTAACAATAAAACAGCTGGTAAAAACCAAAGTATGTGAGCTGTGTAATTCTCACTGAGGAAATTCCAAAATCTAGTAAACAACCGTTCAACATTTGCTGGACGAATCTTAAGTTTTTTATCAGCAAAAAAATAATGACCAATTACATAGTTCTACTTTGTATCGCTTCTTTGGACGATCTAGTTCTTTGAATTTATTACAATTGAACAGTTTATATTTTAGGCATTATATCGAAAGATGCTGAGTTTACTACGATTAGGATGCGTATTGTTAGCTACTATGAACCAATATTTTTAATAGTAATATGAGACTTGTATTAGCTTACAGGATGAAAGTGATGTTTTGTATTGAATACGATCAAAAGTAAAAGAAAAACAGCCACGTCTATATGATAAACATAAACTTTCAAAACACTCAGCCAGCGTCCACATGATAAGTACATACACTCAAAACTCTCGGCCAGTGTTAGTATGATAAACACATAATGAAGATGAAGATGGTTGATAAAACATAAAACATTTTATTTACAAGGTTCGAACATTTCGGAACAACTTATTCCATCTTCAGCGAAATCTGAAAATTGTGTTACAGAGATGATTATCACTAAAATTATAATATAATAACATAATCATTAGTTTACTTAGTTATTAAGAAAACGGTAAAAGTACAGACGAAACAATGTTTATATATATATATATATTACACAACAGCTGAGTTAAGTGTGAAAATTTAGAACAATATTAGATCTAAATAGCTTTGTGAGTCGTTAAGGGTCCGGCGGTCTTTAGCTATGAGTAGACTTTCTTTAATGTAGAGATCAAGGTATGAAGATCCTGTGGTGATAATAGAGAAATCATTAAATAAAATATTGTGACAAGAGGGCTATCTGCGCTATTCATCCCTGATTTAGCAGTGTAAGACTAGAGTGAAGGCAGCTAGTTATCACCACCCACCGCCAACTCTTGGGCTACTCTTTTACCAACGAATAGTGGTATTGACCGTCACATTATAACACCCCCACGGCTGAAAGGGCGAGCATGTTTGATGGGACGGGGATTCGAACCCGCGACCCGCAGATTGCAAGTCAAGCGCCCTAACCACCTGGCCATGCCGGGCCTCATATTTAAGTAAAGTATACAATGACGTAATATCAGTTATTGAGAATAATTGGAGATAATCGTAGTTTTTCTAGATAATGCAAATCACTCTGACAACATCTAGCACACAGCCAAGTGACTGTAAAGCATAGAGAAGCACTACCATAGTCGGTAAGGTAGTTCCCTCCTATAGTAGGGTTTAAACCACAAAGTACTCCTTGAAGTTTTCCAGAGACGCAAAAAAAACAGCAAATTTATCATCATTCTACGCTAAACAAAAAAACGTATGAGACTTTCTTGAATTACGGGAACATCCAAACGCATAGCAAAAAGACTGATAACATTTTTTTTTTACAAATCTTTCTTTACCGACCCTTTACTACTGATTCAAATAAGAAGAAAAGTAATAGTATCTGGACTGCGCACATAGTCATCTTGCAAGTCTACTATGGATGTTTAGCTACAAACCTAAACAACTGATCTAAGGTTGTAGTCCCCTATCTAATACTTGAAATTTTGTTAACAGGCATTAGAAACATTCAGTTCATGTGTCTATTAAGTAGAAAAGTATTCAAGAATTGGACACTAACGGATATCTACTAGACTTGTATGAAAGTTAATCTTGACAATTCAGTGTTGTATAGTCCATTCATGTCTCAGTTTGTGTTATTCCTGAAATATCTGTTTTGAAACACAAAAATAGTCGATAAACTAGTTTTCTGAGTCTACAAATTGAAATCTAACATGATAAATCTAATTAAGTAATAGGCAGAAATCAAATATTTTGTCACAAATTTTATATTTCGTTATCCTAAAAACAATCAGCGAAATAAGAGATGTGCCAGATGTTTTTGACATTTTCACATGACGTCACTACCAGGATTAGAAATCAGCTAAATGTGTGTGTTCCTTAGAATTTGCCAAAGTCGAAAAGTTCTCCCTAATAACATGATTTAGTAAAAGGCTATAAGGGTCAATAGTTAGTTATATTGTATAAAATTGTTGCATGAAGTGGATAGTGAATTCGTTTATGGATTTGAAGTGCATGATATGTTTTGTAGAGTTTCTAAATGAAGAAACCTTTTATATTTTGTTGACAGAGAATTATTATATTTGATTACTTACATTCTAGAACACTTGGATATACTGTAAGTATACCGTGAAATCGGCTTCTTCTTGTTTTTCAAATGAGGATTTGTTCAGATGAGGCATATTAATTTGAAGAAATGACTTCATTTAAACAATCGAGATTTAAAAGTTATTTTCAAGGCCATCACATCCTGAGAAAGCTATGTTTACACATATCACCTCTACTGATGAAAATGTTTCTCACTTCTAATATTTACAATGAAGATCAGAATTAATCTTTCTTGCAAGCTTCCAGTGAATGATTAACTATACATCTGAACAGTTGATTTAAGATCATAATACTTGAAGTTTTATGAATATATGTTTCAGTATGTGTGACAACAGTCTTATTTAGAGTTTTTGATTTTACTTACGTAGATTATTGATAATATATCTATACGAAACTTGTATTAATCAACACTATGCACAAAGTTCCAACTCAGCAAGAAACAAACTCTAGACAAAGATTTGTGAAAGATAAAGATATAATTTTGTTCGATGGTAATGGTTAAAACGTAGTTATTGACATTGCTCTTTTACAATTAAATAATTGTATATTATTTAGAGGCTTAGGTAAGTGTCCTTTTTCAGGGCGAATAGATGTAATACAATAAATTTAATTGTAGAAATGGTGTCTCAAAAATGGCTGTTTAAGGAAAAACACACCTGTATAACCACTATATGAAACATTTGAATGCTAGTTTTATTATATCTATCACCGCCAAAGGCATCACGATGTATGTTGCTTCTTTTCTCGTGAAGTAGGTTAAATGTCAAGCAGCTGAAAATATTTTATTTCTCATAGTGATATAGAATACAGTTACTTAGTCTTATACATTTTTACAGAGGAAGTCAGATAGTTCTTGAATAACTATAACAGTATATGTTTTAGGTGTCACATATTGTAATGTAATGAGATTTTCAAGAATTTATAAAACACGTGGCGTTTTTCATTTTTAGGTCGTGTAATGGTGTTCATTGTTCATACATTTTTTCTAATAAAATAAAAAACTTGATTTCTCTCTCTGAGGATATCCGTTAAGGAAGCAAAAACTGTATAAAAGACGATGTTCGATAATCTTCTCCATTCTTCTTTCTTCTGTTATTAGATCCCTAGTGATCTCGTTAGATGGTAATTGCATACCCTGCTTTATGGACAGTAATAATTGTCTCGTATAACTTATTAATTACTTTAAATTCAAAGCCAAAAGTCTATAGAAATGTGGAAACGTTTCCTATTTCAGGGTTATTTTTATCCTCTTTCTCGGGCTAAAATCTTAAAACATGGTAACGCTTTTACATATTCGGACAATTTCTAGTTACCATACCAAAAATTACACTAATCAAGCCAGCTTGTTTGTTTGAAGGTAAGCACAAAGCTACACAATGGGCTATCTATGCTCTGCCCACCACGGGTATCGAAACCCGGAT
>NW_013665804.1:418971-432178 GCF_000517525.1 Limulus polyphemus | reverse complement strand
CCGGATTCTATCGTTGTAAGTCCACAGACATACCGCTGTGCCACTGGGGGCGTCAAGCCAGCTACCAAGTACATATACATACACACACACATAATGGATCATCTTTATAGTAAGATTGTTGCTATTATTAATTTTTGTAAAGTAATAAAAATTATTTTGCGTCGTTGGCTTAATATATGGATTTAAGATTAACCTTAATCTTCTAAGTTAGCCGAACCTCGTGATGATATTACTATGTTTTGGGCTGAAAATATCGTTCATAGCGAAGATATTTAACTGGTAAATCACTCATTACAAGTTTTAGTTTCCTCGTGCATTTGTGACATTACATACCTTTAATCAGTTTCTTACATAGAATATGTTCATTAATGTGCAAGTTATACTTTTTAGTTCTGATCTTAAATCAAAAATTATTGATAATCACAGATTTAAAATATCATGTTTAAAATGAAAAAATGAAACTTAATTATTGATTAGGATTTATTTTTTGAAGTCAAGAAAAACAAAGGGATGTGTTTAAGAGAGGTAATTTCGTGACGATGTTTTTGTGATTTCCGATGTTTCGAACGACTTGAAGGCGATTAAAAGAAGACTCCCTAACGTCGTCACCATTGAGTTACTAATAAAATAAAAAACACAACCTACTCATATTAACTGTCCTTTATCTAAAATTACAAAGATTCTTTAGGACTATTTTTAATGGAAAACACATGATGAACTTCGAGACAGTTCCAGTATTGCTTGCTATGTCAGCTATCAACTGACCAATTGGAAGCATCGTAAACTGTAGATTGATTAAACAGCATCACAGCACTTGACCCAATAAGCGAGAGAAGTTAATATGGACAAGAGCTCCTCAGCTTGTTTCATCACGCTGCGGAAGACACTTTTTATTTTCAAAATTTGTTTGCATGGTGATTTTTTATCGAACACACACAAATTTTATTTTTGGATAATATAAAAAAAAATGCAAAGGATTTTTGAGTGATGCGTTAAAAATCGTTTTCAAAGTCCAGAAACATAATGTCAGACTCGAAAGGAAGAAAAAATTCTGTCATATTTGACATATCTATCCTTTTTATCTTTATGAAGCATAGTTGTCTGTATCTTATATATTTTTGTTTTTTATTTTCATGAAGGTTGTGTATAATTAGCATTTTCACCTCTTCAGATCAAACCCGGTAAGTCTTGCATACCAAACGTTAGTAAAGCACTCTTCAGATCAAACCCGGTAAGTCTTGCATACCAAACGTTAGTAAAGCACTCTTCAGATCAAACCTGGTAAGTCTTGCATACCAAACGTTAGTAAAGCACTCTTCAGATCAAACCCGGTAAGTCTTGCATACCAAACGTTAGTAAAGCACTCTTCAGCAAATCAAACTATCACATTTCTTCCCTCTGGCCTAATCTCAGTGTCACGACATGACCATTAGCTTAGTGCAGATTTTTCTGTAGCAATCGCAATTTTCCATCTTCTACGAGATCAAACCTGGCACCATAACTGAGTAACAAGTCGAGCTGAAACAGTTGCTCATCAAATCCTTAAAAATATGGTTTCTTTCTGTTTTTTGGCTGTTTAGTGTAATGGTTAAGGGTTTGTTGATTACACGTGTTCTGGCTAATGATTGAAAAAGGTATTTATTTCAAGTGAAATGGTTGCTTTGATTGGCTGTTTATTCTAACGGTTAAAAGGTTCATTGACTACAAGTTTTATAGTAACATTAATTAATTGTTAATATGATTATTACAACTATAAGTTCGATGATATCTTAATTGACTAGTAGGAAAATATTTTTGGCAAAATAGTCAATTCAAATAGTTTTAACAATTTAGAAACAACTCTATATGCATCTAAAAACATATGACTGTATGCATCTTCAAACATATGACTATATATATATATATCCTAATTTTCTTGAAAATTTTTCATATCTGCCTTTTTTGTTCAAACAAAAATCGTGATAAAGTTCACACTTTTCCGCAACAAAATATAAAATTATCTAGCAGGACAAAAATATTTGTCGGTAAATTCTGTAGCTGAACTTTATATGCTCAGGGAGGCTCAAATTAAAAATCAGGTTTCCGCATTTCTTGCACGAAATACGTTTCGAAAAAGTCGTCAGACAAGCACAGAAAATGTGGTATTTTCAATAGATAAAAGAAAACTCTGATGTCACAACAGATGCCGAGTGAGTAACTACAATTTAGCAAAGTATCAAGTTTAACAATGTAAACACAAGAAAGAGAGTGACAGTAGCATCCTCTATCTGAAGATGGATAATAAAACAAACAACATGGACTCTCTCAAGATATGCAGAGCTTTTCAAATTGCATGCTAACGAAGATATTCACGTACTAAGGAGGTTCACATAAAAGAAAATAAATTTAGTCATTTGTTTTCAAAACAAGAAGCTTTCTAACACTACGTGAAAAATAAAATGCACAGTAGCAAACGACCTCTAACGGAACAAGAAGAAACTGTACTAAGTAAAGGACTAATGTTCATTCTTGGTACATCCACGCAGAAAAAATAACCCACAGAAAAAATTAGCATCAAAAAATATTAGTAATGCAGAAAACCAAGAAATGTATCCACCAATATGATAACTCCCCAATAGAAAAACCGTGCACTCAGAAATTTAAATATAGACAATACCATAATAATTTTATCAACAAATAAAAGCAATCTCACACTAATCATGACAAAGAAGAATAAACAATACAGTTTCAAACTCTATTGTTGAGGGTGGATACTAGAGGAAAGTCTAGTCTAATCATCAACTAACAGAGATAAAAAAGATTACAGAATATTAGATATACACGACTGTTCCAATTAAAGTTCCATGCGAGTGGTAAATTTTGTTATGTTTAAAAGTTTTAGTTTATCGCAGGTTTGTTTACGAAACTTTGTACGAACCATATGTTGTGTAGTCCAATTGTTATGAATTGGCGCCTGTTTTATTATTGTGTCATGTTACTAGAACCTTCTAAACTTTTCTCGCTGTTTTGATTGAGTATTGCATCATAATATTTTGTGGTGTGTAGAACATTCTAGGCTTCGGTCTGGCTATAAATATCTGTACAAAATGTAGTTCCAGTTAGTTAAATAGATAGCTAGATCTAGACTACGTGATTGTGAGTTTAGCCATAAAGAGTGTACAGTGACGACTTTTAAAGTGAAATTATCTCACACTATATTGTAATAGCAGAGTAGAGAAAAATAATCTGTTTTGTCAGCTGTGTTCTAAAATCATTGAACCAACCTGTGTGGACTTTGACGAAAAAGAGACAGCTGTTTAAAGCTCTGAATATAATTGTAGTAACCAACAGTGTAATGTAAGTGAAATTATCACAGATAGTATTATAATAACAGAGCAGAGAAGAATAATTCGTCTTGTCAATTGTGTTCTAATGTAACTGAACCAGGCTGTGAGGACATTGACGAAAAGAGACGATTATTTTAAGTTCTGGATACAACCGTAGTAATTAATTAGGTAATGAAAATTTTTATATAAGTTTGACTTGTTTCAATATATTATTTTGAAACAAGTGGACTCTGTACTGTTTGTTTATCGTTGAAACTTATTGCCAACAAGTCACAGACACTTACTGTAAAGAATCCGGCCCATACGTACATAAAAACCTGACACACAACTTGTCAAGGAACATTAAAAGGAACTTGGAACAGAAACAAAAACAATTAACAGTATGCCACAGTACCATCATAGACACCTATGGACTACCTAAAAGTTCACAAATAAGACTGCACGCTATATCTCACAGTTAACTGTAGAGATATACCATGTTTACCCTTAGTCAGGCATCTTGTATATACAACATTATCATTAAAAGGAAAACACTTGATAAGAGCTCAGTCCACTCTGTAGATCCAAAGCTTAATTTGATGAATCTAAATTATTCATCTGACATCTAATCGCCAGAATCTTATTGCAAGTTCAGAACAAACTTTGTTTCAAAGCCTTTGATAGAATGCATCTGCAAGGGGGCATTGCCATGATAACGTAGCTTTTCAGGGATTCTTGAACAGATTTTTTTACAAATATTCTTTATCCAAAGAGAAATTTCATAAAAAAGATAGTACCTTGTTGTTGTGATTGGGCTATTCTCGCACTTCGCTTTTCCTTCGAATTTCTATCAACTTTATTTAGGTTTTACATATTTCAACCATAAACTGTCTCATACCAATGTAAACAAAATAAACTGTTGTTTATTACTGGTAATAAACAACACATAGACTTAGAAATAGTTTTTTTTTCTTAGTGGTAGCATATTTCACCTTTCGCCTCTCTCTCGGTTCATTCATTCTCTCTAACATCTCCCAGTCTTCTTTTGTTGAACTCCTGTCTTTTATGTTCCTTTCTCAAACCCACGCTGAGCCAGTCCCTTTCTTTCTGACCTTGCATCTGTTTGAAATATATCAGATTATAACGTTTCATAATCATAGGAATCTTGTAGTTTCCATATTGGCTGAACTTAGAAAAGTGATCACTCACTCCAATTATTCTATAATGACTAGGATTAGTGTAATCCCTTAATTTCTTAGAGGCTAGCCAAAGGTTGGCTGCTTTCTCACCTCTCTCAACTTCAACCGAGTTCCTTACACCTAACTTCATAATACATACCCACCCCTTTTCCTGAGTACATTCAACAATGCTGATTGTACTCAATCTTGATGTTATCCCAAGCTTCAAAATTCCAGCAGTGTAATCACACTCTTCTTTAGGTCGTTTCACCACTCATGGTCTTTTGTGGAATTAATAACTTCACCATCTTTATACATATCATATTGCAGTTCACTGTCTTTTATATATACACATGCCCCCCCCCAGTGGCACAGCGGTATGTCTGCGGACTTACAACGCTAGAAACCGGGTTTCGATACCCTTGTGTAGCTTTGTGCATAATTAAAAACAAACAAACAAATATATACACATATCCATACAAAATTAATCGGGGAATACCCTCTGTCTCTTCCATTCCACTTTACTGTTTATAGTTCAAACCAGCAAGTTCACAAATTTTTACTATTCCATTTCATTTATATAACCAGACATTCACATCTAACAACAGTTTTAACCTTAGTTGGTTGGAACTGAAATCCTGTATCTCTATACAATATATACGAGTTTTATTCATGGCACGGTCACAGGTGCGACTTTATTGTACCATGGCCTAAGCATATTTACATACGTTTGTCCTCTATTTCTCTTATATGTCATCTTATATCACTTTACCAACAAGCCTATTTATAGGGAAAGGACCTATCCACCTTACTGCTAAACTATTTTTGTGTACTGAGCCCAGTGCTGCAACTAACTGACTCATTTAAGTTCACATTCTCTAGCATTGTTGTAGAAGTTGCAGGTGTTTGGGTTTTTAACTGATAAGAATATATTAATTAGTAACCCAGAGTATTCGAGGATTAGCAATCCTCCTTCGCCTCGCACACGAAAGGGGTTTTAAGGCTAAGAAAAAAAGTAATAGTAATTACGTAAAATTCTATGTTTTACTGTATGACAGAGCGAGTGAACGAACGAGACCATCCTGGAGAGTTTTGAGTTGTGCGGTACTCAGTTTACTTACTATTAATTGGATTACTCTTCTGTTTTCTTCTTAAACTGCCCTGTCTGAAGTTAGGGTCCTTTAGGGAGGGTGGTATCTATGAATACAATGCCGAAGCTGAGTTCAATAGATCTAATGTCGTAGATTTTAGGCGTGGGGGTGGGGTGACTGGAGTACCCCGAGATAACCCACTTTCACTGGTCGAGTCCAAATAATTGCTTGACCAGTGCCCTAAGTATGAAGTATCTATATGGATAACACTTGCAGACCTGGAAAAAAGAAAACCAAAGAGACAGTGGAGGTTAAAATCGAGAATGAAATGATAGACTATGGGTTATACATCAAGGAGATATGTGTTGTGTCTATGGATCGTGTTATAGGGTGATATATATTTCTGTCATGATTTAAATGTTGCAGTGATTTTAGGAAACTGTATAGTTAGTGAGTTGCGTGTTCTAGCTTTCTTGTGGTATTTAGTGGCTAGTTTAATGATTCGAGTCTTGACAGGGGGTACTGTGGCATGTTTTTCTAGGTAACAAGCTAGGGTGTACTGTGGTAAGTGAAGGACAAGTCTTGTAGCGCTATTCTGGAGTATTTGTAATTGTGAATGTGTGTGCTCCTGCATGTTACACGTAATCATGGAACTGTATTCCATGAGAAGTCTGATAAAAACTTTGTAAATCAAAAGCAACATATATGTGTGTGCTGCAAACATATATATAATGTCCGATTTTCTGGAGGTAGGAGATTTTTGTTTGAACGAAAAGCAATGTTACTTTATAAATAAACTCGTATTCTACATTTAGACGTAAGAGCCAACTAAATAGTTTACGAGACTGGACATGCGCAATATCAATTTCCCATTTTTCGGTAGTTTTGTTGCATATATCTTGGAAATGTTTATGCCATATGAGGGTTGGAGTTAAATGTTATTCCTAACAACTTAATTGTCAGAGTCCTATGATTTTAATTGAACTTTCTTAAATCTTTGGTATTTTTCCTTAAGGCTTCTGTGAAATATTATGTCCTGAGTTTTAGACGGATTGAGAAAACCAACCATAGTTTACAACAATTAGTGATATTATTCAGTGAATTTTGAACTCTATTAGCTGCTAATGGAGAGTCGGGAGGTTTACTCCAGATAGCTATATCTTTGGTGTATTGAGAACCGTAAGATAGAGGCTGATTAGGCTGTGGTAGATCATTAACAAACAGTTTATATAGAAGCAGGCTTAGTACGAAACCTTAGTATTGCAATCTGAGGTTGGCGAAGGCTTTTGGGAATACCCTCTACTATGAAGGCTGGTGGCTTAGTTTGGTTGATTTGCTGTATCGTAGCTGAATGAGGTGTAGTTGAGTTGGTCGTGGTCGTCTTGGTGGTATTGGTTGATGCTCTTGAACTGGAGGTAGAATCACAGTATTTCTCATCAGGTGAATCTAGAGCATCTGAGGGTATACCATTGTGGAATTTTTCTAGGTGGTCTTTCTTCTCTTGTAAGTGGTTTGGTATGGGCGTTTTTTCTGGTAAGAGTCATGACGAATGGTCACTTCTTTTCTCCTGGAGTCCTGAAAAGGACTGTTGTAAAAATATATGTTCGATATATCAGAGTAGAAAAGAACAATTCACACTTTTTCACTTGAAATGAAAAATACAAAACTGAATTGTATGCCATCACCAACAACGTAATTCTTCAATCGATTAGCATTCTTATAATAGCAAAGCTCTTGTTTATCCTTATTCTTCTGTGTAGCTATAGTCGCTAGCTTCTGCCCTTTTACTAATCTTTGCCTCAAGCTGGTCACATATGCTAACACATTTAGTAACTCGGCTTCATCTCTGGACCAACTTACTTTTAATAATTCTAATGGGCACTTAACATATGGCAACTCAAAGGGTTAAAATCCTGTTATAGCTTAGAGGACTTTTCCATATACAAATAGCACAAAAGGCAATATCATATCCCAGTCAACAAGATTCTCCTGCACCATTACTCATAGCATGAGCATTTGCTCTCTCACACATCCCATTTGTTTGGGATCTGTAAGAACTAGTGTGTTTCACTTTTACTCTTTTTGCTTTCCATAATTCTTGGATTATTGTCGATTGAAAATAGCTAACTAAATCTAATAAGAATTCTTCAGAAAATCCGGCTCGTTGGAATATCTCTGTCATATTTCGCGCTATTTTCTCTGCATCTATAGAATTTAGTGCTATTACTTCTACATATTTAGTGCTAGAATCAACCACTGTCAGAATATATTGATTCCCTTGGTCTGTTATTGGAAGTGGTCTGATAATATCAGCACTAATGGAAGTAAAGGGTTCACTAATAACTGGTTAATTACTTTCTGGCTTTTTACTTTCATACCACTTTTACCATCTAGCTGACATGTTGGATAGCTTAATACATAAGTCTCTTATATCTCCAAACAAAGTAGTTTTTACTGATCTTGTCTTTTGTTTTAGCTAAGCCAAAATGTCCACACAACGTTACATTATACCTTAAGTTTAATACTCTCTTTCTACATTCATTTAGTAGTACTATTTGATCCTTATCATCTATCGCTTCATTTCCATTACATTGATGCCTCAACACGCCTTCCCGCCAGCAATAATAATTTTGCCCGAGTTCAGTTCCGGTTTCTCTACTACGACTTCACTAGGGCATTTATCCAAACTAACACTTAATTATTTGTCCTCTATCCATATTCCCAATTCTAACAACAGTTAAAATTCCTCATTATTTGTATTACTTATTTGGTGAATTTTTTCTTCACTAACTTCTATCCCTGTTTCAAAGTTTTCTCTAATCTTATTTGTTATGTGGCTAATTTAGCTACGTGTTGTGACTGCTGCTGGTGTATTTTGCAACTCGACAGTTTCTATCTAATTACCAAGCAAAACTGGATGTGAGATACCATCCGCCACCCCTACGACTTTTTCACTTTCAAAAGCTTTATATTTTGATGTGACTTTACTAATGGTACAATATACCAAGCTCCTCCTGTTGTGGTGCTAAACCTAATTAAATCTAATGTACCACTTGTGAATTGATTATCTTTTACCAACTCTTTTCTTGCCAGCCCCTGTAACGAATTTGGTATTATATATTTCTTTTGATATCGACTTTGTTTAGATTAAGTTTATATTTAAAAACATGCTTGTAGTGTTAGATATGCATTGTGAAACTTCCGCCTATTCTCCAAAGTTGTAGAAGATTCTCGAGAATAAGAATCAACAATATATGTATATACATAAACACTTGTATTGCTACGTGAGACTGAATTTTCCAGAAAACGTTCCTATGTCTGTAGAGATAAGTAACGTGACGCCCCAAGAGAGTATCTATTATTAGTTCACTATAATCGGTGTGCCATATACTTCGAAAGCTATAACTGTGATTTCTATAACGCTTATCAATCGGAAAACTTCAGATATTTTACCAGGAACCTCTACAAAGCTCGAACATTACAAATTATTTAACTTTAGTGGATTCTCGTCGGACATTAGTATTTTTATGAAAACATATAACTTCATCGTGGAGAGCTCAGTGTATGTGGCAAAGGACAAAGCTAGCTAGCTTCCGCCTCCCATGGCCTCCAGTGCCACAGCAGTATGTCTGCGGACTTACAATGCTAGAATCCGGGTTTCGATACCCGTGGTTGGCAGAGCACAGATAGCCCATTGTGTAGCTTTGTGCTTAATTACAAACAAACAAATCCGCCCCCCCCCAGTGGCACAGCAGTATGTCTGCAAACTTACAACGCTAGAATCCGGGTTTCGATACTCGTGGTAAGCAGAGCACAGATATCCCATTGTGTAGCTTTGTACTTAATTACAAACAACAACAACAGTTAGCTTCCCAACGAATCGTATCTAAATCAACTCGTAATTAACTCGCTCATCGTAAACCTTCGATAAGATATCGAGACAAGAAAGAAAACTTTGTACTGTTTGTAAGTTTGTGAAACTTTTGTTTATAAATCATTGTTTGTAGTAACTATTTGTAATAATTGTTATCGTAAATTGTATTGTTGTGTGTATATGAAAACGTATTTGTGTTAAAAACGAAAACGGTGTGTATCAATCTTGTTGGCAAATATCATAAACTGACTATATATATTGGCATATATTTAAATACTAAATCCAAAGTATAATTTAACTACTAAATTTAAATTATCAGTTAATTCAATTTCAGGCCATTCGAAATTCTAATACGCAACATCCACCCACCCCACCAGTAGTACAGTGGTATGTCTGCGGACTTATAACGCTAGAAACTGGGTTTCGACACCCGTGGTGGGCAGAGTACATTGTGTAGCTTTGTATTTAACTACAAACATTTATGACTTGCCCATTTATTATCACTTCTTTTTAAATATTTGTTTGAAATTTTTTCACTGTCTTCAATACATTACATTCTCTCTTCTTTCCACAGTTTTCTTATTCTGCCTACAGAGTTGAGCTATATGTCCAGCTTGGTCAAATATAAAACATTTTGGTAGAGGTTTGTAATTTCTTTCCTTATTTACAAAATACATTTGTAGATAAATTCTCCTTACAATTCTCGCAGAGAGCTGATCCAATTACTTTTTTTTGTGTGATAAGAAGCACTACTAAGTTGATTTTCAACTACTTTCAACCCACTGTTTCTTTTTGAACACCAGTTGAAGTTCTAGTGTTTTCATTAAGCTCATGGTTAGAAAAATAATCTATTGTGACTCCTGCCTCAGTTAAAACTTCACGTATCTCAACTTTTTTTTTCAATTACTTCAGTTCTCTACATCTATTTGCTATCTGACTTTGTTACAATGATTTCCAGTTCTCATCCACATTAGCGTTAATCATGTGCTCTTAAACAATGACCCACACGACTTATAACCAGTAAGAAGCAACTGAACCACCATGTAAAAACAAAACAGGTAAGATACTAACGAAAAGGAAACTTATTATCTCTCCCGACTTTACTGCTCCATCCAGTTGACCTTCCTCTTTGGCTTTTATTGATGTGGTTTAAATTTCAAACTCTTACGTTGATGGGTTTTGATTCCAAACGAATTGATGAATCCCACATCAGACACCACTTTCTTACGATCATTCTACTCTCGCATTTCACTTTCTTTTCTTATGTCCATTAGCTTTATTAATACCAATGTAAGCATAACAAATTGCTGTTTATTACATAGATTTGGAAATATGTTTCGTTTCTAACTGGCAGCATGTTCTTCCTTCACCTCTCTCTCAGTTTATTCATTATCTATCACATCTCCTGGTCTTCTCTTCTCTTGTTGAACTACTGTCTTTTATATGTTTTTCCGAACCCCACGCCAAATCGGTTTCTTTCTTTTTTGACCTTGCACCTGTTTCCAGTATATCGGATAACAACGTTTCATAATAATAGGGTTCTTGTAACCTCCATACCAGCTGAACTTATAAAAGTGGTCGCTCACTTCAATTTATTTTCCAATGAGTTAGAGTACTGTAATTCTCTAACTCCTTCGATATTGACCAAAGGGTGGTTGCGTTTCATCTCTTTCAACTCCAATCGATATTCCTTACACCTAACTGCATAACACGTGTTTTTAATTTGTTGTAAATCATCCAGCTTAAAGATCGGAAGGTTTAAAGTTCGAGCTGCAACATGTCCCTGAACACGCTCTGCACTTTCAGTTGTGGAAAGGGGAGCTTTATTAGAACGACTCCAAACTTCCCTTGGCAGTGAGCGCTGAAGATTGGTTGCCTTTTCATAATTACAAATTCTAAGTTGTGTCCGAACCTTAGAGTCTCTGATTGGAAAATTAACCCACGTGAAAGCTATGGCTTCATGCGTGCTGACCTGGGAGAAAAAGCTGTCTTTTCTGTCGGTAAATTGTAATGGTTCAGGATTTCTACATCCCTGAGTTCGAATGTTTACTCCAAGTCACTTGTATAAAGTACATGCTAAGGGCAGCCTAGCTTCATATGTATTATTGTGCTTTTCTGTTAAAAGTCAGACTCTTCAATGTTAACCGAATTTTTTCATCCAGATTTTGAGCATTCTTAGAATATTAGTATTTCAGATTTTGTAAAACTTTCTTAACATCACATTCAAAACTTTAAGTGTTCTTAAGTGAAATATAAATTTAATAAGTTGAACTTTTTGTTTTGTTGTAACTTAATGGGTTTATTTTTATTTTATAGTTAAGTTGTATTTTCTTTTTCTTTGTAGCTTACTAAGGAAGACTGGCACTGAGTTAGTAAAAGAAAACCTGTTAAGTAGTTTTCTTATTCACTTCATTTCTCTTACCAACTCCAACCTATACTCACTATAACCACTTGCCTTGTTTTGTTTCATTGAATTATGTATTGCATTTTTATCCATTTGTGTTTTGTCATTGAGGATTGTGATTTTACAGTTTTGTGTATTGACTTTTTCATTGTTGATTAACTCAGTCGCTACTCGGAAAGTAATGGGTCCATACTCTGTTTAGTTTAATGAATGGGACAGCCTAGATGGGCCAATGCATCTCTTATTGTTCTTAAGTTTTATGTTATATGATGCTGTATCATAGTATTCATTTGACCTCCTGTTTATTGGACCCTACTCTTGTTCTGTGGGAAATCCTTGTAACTGAGAATATCACAATATCATTAGTAAACATAACCAAAAATTGTTGACCATTTCAAATCATTACTATAGTTAAGACATAGCAAAAAAGAAAGGTCTCAGAGCAAAGCTTTCTGGTACCTAAGTTGCAGCCCCGATCCATTTTGGCTGAACTCCATTTATCACAACCCCCTGCTTCATTATGGACCCATACTCTGTTTAGTTTAGTGAATGGGACAACCTAGATGGACCAGTGCATCTCTTATTGTTCTTAAATTTTATGTTATACCAGCTGAGTTACCCAGCGTTGCACGGTGAAAATTTAGATTTGAAATGTATAGATCAATATTTTTTTCAGCACATTATTCAGTAAGTAGACAAAAGCTGTGATGCGAGAAATAAAAAAGCATTTAATAAAACAAAGCTTTATTTGAAATTAGATCCTGTTTGAGCTTGTCTTGTTCTTTGAGCCTGAAGTCGTACATCATGTTGCTCCTTTGTTTCTTGCTCTCTGTAAGTTATTTATCTTAATCTTTGTGCTTGAAATATGGTTTGACGTTGTTCAGAAGTTTTTGTTGTCTATATCCAGCTTGCCTTGATGATTCTGACTGAACTCTGGCTTTGTGCTGTTCAACAGTTTCTTGTTGTCTTTGAGTAGCCTGCCTTTCAGCTTGAGCTTGAAGTCTAACTTTACGTTGTTCCAAAGTCTCTTCCTGTATTTGAGCAGCCTGTTTTGCAGCTTGTGCTTGAAGTCTTTGATTGCGTTCCTCTTCTGTTTCAGCTGCTCCTTGTGCTTGCATTCTTTTAGCGGCAGAAGACTTTCCATAGAAAGGGCGTTTCTTGGGTGGCATAATCACCTGTATCACTAAACAATAATTTGCAATTCACAAAGTTACTAAATCAGTTATGAAACCACTTAGCACTATTTAAAGAAAACTGTTTTTGGATATACTGAATTGAAAGCAAGATGATCTGAGTATCTCCGGCCATAACGCTTTCCATGTGCAAAACGTGCTTATAATTGTATGTTTATTACA
>NW_013665804.1:417568-418933 GCF_000517525.1 Limulus polyphemus | reverse complement strand
TTATGAAGTTATCTCAAAATCTGTAAGTTCAACCGTTTGGTTTCCTATAGCGAACAAAATAAACAAATAAACAAACTTCCTCTTTTATATAGAGATGATGCTATTTACAATAGTATTCATTTGACCTCCTTTTTATTGGATCCTACTCTTATTCTGTGGGAAATCCTTGTAACTGAGAATATCACAATATTGTTAGCAAACATATCCAAAATTGTTGATCGCTAATGCATAGCAAAAAAGTAAGGTCTCAGCGCAAAGCCTTGTGGTACCTAAGTTGCAACCCCGATTGATTTTGGCTGAACTCTCAATTCATTCATCTAACATATCTCCTCAATCCAGAGAGATAATTTACTTTATTAGTATATCAAATCCACACCCTTAGCCTCACCAACGTAAGTTGTGACAGCTTCCAATCTTCTATTGCCTGCTAATTTCTCAAATCCTCACAGAAAAGTTTAGTAAAGTGCATACTTTAAGTTACTTATGCAGTCCTTAACCTCTTTTATTAAGTTTATTACTTTCTAAATAGAGTGAAATGGGATGTGTTCCATGTTTTTACTCGAACGATTATTTGTAGTGTAACCTTTAGGAAATGCTCTTAATGGAAAAGTCCCCCAGAGGATCAGTGATAAGTTGTCAGACTTACAATGCTAGAATTTGAAGTTAGGTTCTCCCTAGTAGGCAGAGTGCAAATATCCTACTGTATAGCTTTACGCTACAACAAACATACATAACATAACATGAAAGGACAGCAAGAGACCTTTTCGTCATTCTTAGCTATCTATCCACTAAATTAAAGCAAACCCTTAAAAATAGCTTCAAAATCAGCCCTTATTATTCAAATATTTATCAAGCTTTCCCTTAAACTCCCTTATATTATTTGCATCCACCACATCCGAAGGAAACCTGTTCCAGAGGCCAAACACCCAGTTAGAAAAATAAAGCCATCTTAGCTGAAGATGACTTCTTCGATGTCAAAATTTACATTTGTGTCCGCTAGTCTTATCATTCTCACCATTAAATATGGAAAAAGATGATGTATCAACCAATTAATTTCCTTAACAATCTTAAACATCTTAACCATATCCCCTCTAATCCATCCTTTTTTAAGAGAGAACAAGTTCGGAGATCTTAACCTATCCTCATATGATGACCTTTTCACCCAGGTATCAGTTTATAAGCACTTTTCTGAACCAAGTCAATGTCCTTTCTGAGGTAAGGAGCCCATGACTGAAGACAATACTCCAAATGTGGTTTAACAGCATATACCGTATTTTTCGGAATATAAGACGCACTGGTGTATAAGATGCACTCTTATTTTGAAGACAAAGTTTTGGGGGAAAAAAGCTACAGTCGCATTTGAAA
>NW_013665804.1:396774-417558 GCF_000517525.1 Limulus polyphemus | reverse complement strand
AAATTGAACTAAACTATCCATGCCTATTTCAATACATTTACACATGGCTTGTGTATATCGTATATATACATATATATTATTCATACCTTCGGTGTATAGGACGCAAGCAGATTTTGACATCAAATTTTGAGGTAAAAAAGTGCGTCTTATACACCGAAAAATACGGTAATTCTTGTCTCACCTATTCAAAATCTGTTTCTATTTGAAATTTCGAACAAAAATCTCATTAACCCATATCTATATATGCAGCAAAACATCAAATCTAATTGAGCAATAACTATTTGCACCAGATGTTACCCAACCTCTACCATATCAACCATTTCTTTATAAGAAGTTAACAATGAATCTAAAATTATAGTAGGTTTCCTAACCAATTATTGAAGAAAACACATCCTGAACAGCTTATAAAATCCTGTTTCACTCATAACTTGACTCTAGCATATCTTATTCTATGTACCTGAAATTAAAACTGCCCATATTTATAACCTCATTGACAGTTGAATTATTTATTTCCCTGTAGAGTCTCTTACTAATTTCAACAGTTTAATCTGGTGGTCTGTGTTAGATATACACGACTGTTTCCATTTAAGTTCGATGCGAGTGTTAAAGTTAGTTATTTTTAGAAGTTTGTTTGTTTGAAATTAAGCACAAAGCTACATAATGGGCTATCTGTGCTCTGCCCACCACAGGTATCGAAACCCGGTTTCTAGCGTTGTAAGTCCGCAGACATACCACTGTGCCACTGGGGCATTTTTAAAAGTAATAGTTAATTGCAGGTTTATTTGTGTAACTGTGTACGAATCATACATTGTGTAGTTCAACTTTTGTGAATTGGCGCTTGTTGTATTACTGTGTCATGTTACAAGAACCTTCTAAATTTTTCTCATTGTTTTGGCTTGAGTATTATTGCATTATAATATTTTGATGTGTGTAGAACATTATAGGTCTCGGTCAGGCTATAAATACTTATAAATAATGGAGTTCGAGTTAGTTAGAAGAATAGATAGATGTAGACTGCGTGATTATAAGTATAGTCACAAAGAGCATATAAAGGCGATTTTTAAAGTGAAGTTATCCCTGATTATATTGTAATAACAGAACAGAGAAGAAGAATTCGTCTTGTCAATTGTGTTTTAAAGTAACTGAACCAGACTGTGTGGACTTTGACAGAAAGAGACGATTATTTAAAGCTCTGGATACAAATGTGGTAGTTAATTGCGTAACAAACATTTGTATATACGTTTGACCTGTTTTAAGATATTATTTTAAAACAAGTGCATTGTGTGCTGTTTGTTTATTGTGTAAATATGTCGCCAACAAGTCACAGACACCTATTGTGAAGAATTCAGCCCATACATACATAAAAAACCTGACAGTGGCCAGCCAGCCAGGATCCACAGTGGTAAACAGTGATAAACATAAAGAACAGCAGGCAAAGTATGCCTATATAAGCACAGATGTAATGGTAACGAAAATATTTAGAGATTACAACCACGCTATACAACTATTTCGGCTGACTTTATTAAGTGGATGAAAAGGGCCGACCGACTTGGGTTCAAAGATGGTGATCTACGAGAGTTTGAGAGAGAGGAGCATCAACAGAGAAGAGAAGAGGAGATGCAGAGAAGAGAGGAAGAAAGAGAAAGACTGAAAGAAAATAGAAGAGAGAGGAGAGACTGAAAATAGAGAGAATAAGAGTACAAATTAAGATCACTAAGCTCATCCAACAAAAAGATGAAGAACTCAAGAATGACAATGGGGTCAGGGCCAGCCGATTCAAGCTGCACACATTTGATGAATAGAAAGACGACATAGATGCTTTCCAGGATAGGGATGAAATATTCGCCCAAAGTCAGAAGTGGGACAAAGGCGATTGAGCAGTCTGTCTCAGCCCCCTTTTGGCAGGAAAAGGCCTACAAGTGTATGTGGACATGATGCCATGAACTATGACAAATTATAAGTGGCCTTGCTGAGATGCTATGAACTTACCGAGGGAGGTTTTGTTGGAAGTTCAGAGAAGTCAAACCTGATACTGGAGAAACTGTATTTCAGTTTGTGGCACGTCTATGAAGAACTGGCAGATCTACTAATACGTGAACAGTTCATGATCACGTGCTCCACTGACATGTCACTGTTCCTAAAAGAGAGAGAGAGAACTGAAAGACGTGGACTAGATGATCAAGCTGACTGAAGAATATATGGAAGCCCATGGAGGGAGTATAACTGGCACGTCCAAGAATAACCAGTCAAAGTCAAAACTGGGGTGGCTTACCAGAAGCAGGATGCCACCAAAGGTGACTAGAAGTCAACAGACAAATGGGAGAAGAGATGCTATGCTTGTTATAAAATGGGGCACATTGCGAGTGAGTACAAGTCTATCACCAACAAGCAACTGCAGAAAGCTCAACATAAAGCAGCTGGAGCTGCATACAAAGATGGTGCTGACAAGAAACAATAAAAAAGGGACTGTCACCATGGATGCTGCTGCCAGAAGAAACATAATAGAGACAAATCGTCAGATTCACCAAAAGAAAAAAGTGTTATCATCATGATTAAACAGTGTATGATTAATGGTCAGCTCAAGATAGCAACTGTATAATTATATAAGAAGACTCCCATTGATAACAATCACTGTATAATTATATAAGAAGACTTCTATTGATAACAATCAACTGTATAATTATATAAGAAGACTCCTATTAATAACAATCAACTGTATAATTATATAAGAAGACTCAACAGTACCAGTGGTTCTTGGTGCTTGTGACAAACATCGAGAGGTGCCAACAAACCATAACATGCCAGTAGGTAAAGTCAATGTTGGGGAAAAGAAAGTGAATGCCCTGGGAGACAATGGGTGCTGCAATGAGAACCAGCCTAGTATCTGATAACCAGATAAATGGACAAAATATATCTGTGTATGCTGACTGATGGTACAGTGAGAAAATTTCTCATAGCAAGAATAAAGGTGAACATTTCATACTACGTGGTATACCTTAAGGTCATGTGTATGAAGGCATCCATCTATGACTTGATGATTGGTAATATACCAGGCAGTAGAAGATTGGAGGAACCAGATAGAAAGGAGAGTGATGAGACATTTGCAGTCATCAAGAGAGCCAAAGAGAAGAAAAGTAAGCAAGACAGCAAGCTCCTGCAAGCTTCAAAACGTGCTATCCCGAATGTAGGTCTACGTGAACTGAAGGAAGCACAGAAGAAGGACCCTTCACTGCAGAAACTTTGTGATAGTGCCAGGAAGAAAGTCGAGCACGATACAAATTCAAAATAAACTAACAGAATAGAGGACCCACGGGGAGTGCTGTATCAGGTCTATCAAGGCAGTTCTACTGGGGAAGTTAAACAGATCATAATATCAACAGAATACCAGACTCAAGTAATGAAGTTGGCTCATGAGTCGATTATGGGAAGACACCTAGGAGTGAAGAAGATGGCAGACAGAATCACAAGCAACTTCCATTGGCCAGGGGTCATCAGAGATGTGACCAGATTCTGTAGATCTTGTGACATCTGCCAAAGGATGGTGCATAGTGGGAAAATAGCCAAAGTGCCACTGTTGAGATATCTCTCATAGAAAAGCCATTCAGCAGAGTAGCTGTGGACTACTGCCACCTGTATTCGACAAGGGCAACTGGTACATGCCGATATTAGCTGACCATTTGACATTTTACCCAGAAGCCATAGTACTGCCGAAGATGGGGAGAGTAGCAGAAGCCCTTCTGGAAGTTTTTTGCAAAGTAGGCTGTCCAAAAGTGTGCTGTTTGTTTGTTGTTGAAATTTACTGCCAACAAGTCACAGACATCTACTGTAAAGAATCCGGCCCATACACACATAAAACTTGACAGTCTGTAACAAATTCCAACTGAAAGCCTTCTCCTCTTACAACCACTAACAGAAATCCAAATAAATTCAACCTCATTGCTATTAACTTTCATATCCTGGAACTCACATTTTACATATAATGCTATATCAAAATCCTCTGTTTCAACCATTGCTCTAAAGTTACCCATTATATTTCTTAAAGAAATGCATCAATGCAGTAGCAATTAGGTTCCTAAGACGAATGCTTACAATATCATGGAACACTCATACAAATAATGAAGTCGTTCTAAAGAAGGCCAAGACAAAAAGGATGTTGTGGGAAAATTTAAAAAAGAGACAATGGGGTTTTATAGGACATATCCTGAGAAAAGGAGATATCGAAAAGATCATTATGACAGGAAAAATACCAGGAAAGAAAAGTAAAAGAAGACAAAGACAGATGCTGCTATCAACAATTGACAAGAAACTAGGAATTACCACTATAGAAATGATAAGATCAACGGCATACAGGGGTCAGTGGAAGACCATGCTCACCAATGCCCTAGATGAACATGGTACCTAGACTAGACTATGTTTCTTATATTTCTAGTATTACACTAATCTAAGTCTACTATTAAAACTATTTTTGTACTTTGTTCCCATAGTATATTCCTCTATACATCGTATTTTTTCTTCATTATTCTGGTCCTTTCTACTGTTTAATCCTAGTTTAAAGTTTCCCTTACAGTTGAATTAATAGTCTTTGCAAACAAGCCAACCCCCTACTCTATTTAAATGTAAAGCATCCATTCCAAAAAGCTCCCTTTTCCTATTGAACTGATTCCATAAATACAATAAGTCAGCCTGCTCTTCCTTACATATTTACATAAGTAGTATTCAGCCTCAGTGACCTACTTATAATTTCATCTTCGCAGTTAAGTCTTGGCGGTATCCTGATAGAATTAAGTTATTACGGCCCTTTTCCTTTAATGCCTTTATTAATGCTTTATACTTAACAAATACGCCTTTTGATGTACCCCTCCCTACATCATTAGCTCTTTGGTGCACTACATAGACTGTATCACTAGTAGCGCCCTTAACTAGTGTATATCACTTGCTCTTTCCGTTATATCTCCCACCTCTGCTCATGGATAGCATAATCTAACTCCTTTCTCTCTATTTACCACATAGGCTATCTTATCCACATGCCATACTAAAAAATCTCCTATAAGTCTATAACAATTTCAATCTCTAATTTTCTCATTCTCATCCCTATCCGTCCCTTATGTTATTTTTCTTTTCTCAAATTAATCATCTAGACAAGCCAAAGGCTGAAATCTGTTATTTACCAAAGCTTACTCTTTATAATTAAATCTATCATCATTAGCCCTATTATTATTGCTTCCAACCTCCCGAAAGTCATCACTAGCCCCAGTATCTTTAGCGTACAAAAGTTCACTTTACTGTCTAAATCCTGCTGCCACCTCCCGCAACTTATCTTTCTACTTTTCCATTACCTCTATCCTACTTAAACAGCCCTCAGTTTTCTCTAACCTACAAACTACACATACAAACTTTACAACTTCACTGTTAACTTCCCAACAGCCCCAGAGGCTCATCGGTATGTCTGCAGAATTACAACGCTAGAAACCATTGTGTAGCTTTGTGCTTAACTACAAACAAACAAAAACTCCTAACAAAGTTATAGAAAAATTGAAGTTGTATGCAATTTACATCATTATTACCTTATTTATAAGGTTTTTAATATCAGTTTTACATGTTAAAAATAACGTTAAAAAGTAAAAATGCAAATACTTATTATAAAATAATATATATAATACGATAGGATATATGGTGCTTGTTTGTATTTTCAAAATCTTCTTTACAGTAGATGTCACTATCGTATCACGGAGTGATATTGGCATGAGAGATATCATTGACCTCGAATTTAAAAAGTTTATAATAATAATAATATAAACCTGCGATAGATACAGAGAGTGAGAAAGACAAAAGTAGGTCTATATAGGGTGTAGTATATCTTCATCATTAAGAAAGCTAGTTCTAGCGAAATTAATTTCAGAGAGAATTGAAGAAGTTGTATCAATTCAACTCAAGCCAAGGTGAGTCATAAATTATAAAATATTAATTGAGGGTTTGGCTTCATTTCAGTTTCCAGTGTGAATTAAATAAAGTTATATTTTTGTGTGTCAAGGGCCTTAAATGAAAAAATGTAAAGTAAGCTAAGTTATCGTCTATAATTAACGCATAATATTACAACTTATAACTTAATACAAGTATTAAGAGTAAGAAATTGACGTATTACCGGTTTGGGTCATAAAATAAATACGCTTTGGAATTTGGACCAAGGTGTTCGTTTTTCAACTTTTTGTAGCCCTATGTAGGTATCGTACTACTATGTAGGGTTTAATTTAATTTTTTTTGTATAACTTATAAGCATGTATATCGAGTAAAATTTATAAACAATATAAAGCTTAGCTATACTAGAAATAGTTTATTTTAACACTGTATCATCAGTGTATGTTATTTATACTCATTTGTAGTTAACAAGTTTTAAAATATGTAATTCTTTATTATTACTATTAGAATGTATGATCTCACTAAGACCTTAACTTAAGACTTAAGAATGCAACATGGTGGGATATTAGGAATTCAGTGTTTTATATTTAATACATTAACTTTAACCTTGCATCATATATACAGTCTTTTTCAGTAATACTAAAGCGAGAAACTTAGTGGGTGCATTTTAGTAGGACAACCAGTTTTGTTAAGAAGATAAGGATAACAGGGAAACCAAAACTTCATTGGGTTATGTTGGCCATAAACTGATAAAGGAGAAAATCAGGGATAAGTAATGTAAGTTTAAGAAGTTTATATTGATATATACAAGATGGAACTGGAAGATATACAGAACTATAGGAAAGATAATGATTTGCTTAAAAGTAAGTTAGGAAGCCAATAAATGTTTATGAGAAACAGCTATCTGATAATAATTAACAGTTATAGCAGTGATTTATTTTTTAAGTGTGTCAAATGCAAACAGGATGTTTAATTAGTGATTGGACCAATTAACAAAGATGCAGATGACAAGGTTTTTGCTGAGGACTTTGAGATGGCAGAGTTTTCAAATGTTCCCTTCTATTTTTACAGCAGAGGATATTATTAAGTAATATTCTTGACCCTGAGCTTTCTGTGGAAAATATTGAAACTTGTATGAATGATGTAGATATTAACCTTTAGATAGTAAATAAAATGATTAAGAGGTTATAAACAGGTAACATTCTGTGACTAGACAGTGTTTTTTTTCTAGGGTTTTAAAAAGAGATCTGATATCAGATGTACAAGTTTTTCTCTCTCACATTTGGTAGTGCAAGAGACAATGGGCAGGTGCCTGAGGATTGGAGAGTTGCTAATATTACTCATGTTTTTAAAGAGGGTGACTGTAGTTTTCCTGGAAAATATAGGTTTTTAGTCTTACTTCTGTCATGCAAAAAGTTTAGATTTTAATAAAAACAATAAGCTTTGGAAAATAATTTAGTGAAATATCATAAAAATAAATATATGTTTTTATATATGAAAAGAGCTATATAGATTCATTAAAGGAGAATCTTGCTTTTTCTTAATCTGCTATTTTTTTAGGATATTAGCATAATATAACATAAAATTTATGGACAACAAAGGACTTATTGGTCCATCTTGACTGTCTTATTCACTAATCTCAAAAAACCAGAGCCAGCTCTTATTACTTAAATATTTATGAAGCCTTTCCTTAAGCTCCCTTAAATTCACTGCATCCATCACATCTGAAGGTAACCTATTCCAAATGCCAACCCCCTCTTAAAGAATAAAATTCCTAGTTTAAGATCACTTATACTCTGCTAAAATTTATACTTGTATCTCCTAGTTCTACCACTATCATCATTAATTACAAAGAAACAAAAGATAATGAGCAACATTATCAGTTCCCTTAAAAATCATAAATTTGTTGAAAAGAAAACTATTTTGGGGATCTTAACCTGTCCTTGTATGACAACCTTTCCATCCCAGGTATCATAGCCCTTCTTTGAATCCTTTCTAAAAATTCCTTGCCATTTCTATGGTAAGGAGTCCAAAACTGAATAAAGTACTCCAAAGTCCAAAGGAGGCCTAACCAGTGACCTCTACATTGACATTATAACATCTTTAGAATTATATTCAATATTTCTGTAAATATAACCTAAAAGCCTATTTGTCCTACCACTGCATGAATTGAGAAGACTCATAACACAGGTAAATTAATATGTAGAATTATACACAGACTTTTTCTAAGTTAAAACACTTTTATTTGTGAGCTTACTGATCTCTTATTAGAGACTTCATCAGGTAACAATGTAATGAGCAATAAAATTTAAAGGTTTAATTTTACAATTAAACCATGACAAATAATATATTTTATATCTGTTATTAGTGGTTTCCAGGCAGCATTGAGTAGTTGTTGGCTGATGTTTTGATTTATACCCACTGGTGGTCCACCATCTTGTGCTTGGATGGCAATACTTCCTTGATTTGTCTGAAACACAACATCTATTACAGATAAGATACAAAGAGATATTAAGACCTGTGCTATAAACACATCAGCTGTAGCTTTTAATGTTCAGGAAAATGACCATATAAAAGACCTAAAGATGTCAAAATAATAGACAGAAAAGAAAACACTAAACATAGAAAAATGAAGAACGTATTGCCATCCAAGCACAAAACAGTGGACCACCAATGGGTATTAATCAAAACAACAGCCAGTACTACTCAATACTGCATAGAAACCACTAATAAAAAACATAAAACATATTATTTGTCATGGTTTACATGTAAAATTAAACCTTTAATTTTACCATGTATAATTTGAAGTTGTAAAATTCCTTTATGTTTATTATATCCAAGCAATTGATTTATGTTCTATACTCATCATAATTCTATATGTTTTATAACTTTAATACGAGATATCAATTATTGTTACGACTGTTACCTAGATTCCTATTTTAAAGCAGTGTTCCACAGTTTAATGAATTTTTATTGTTCAATACATTGTTGCCTGTTCAAGGTTCTCATAAGAGGGCCAAAAGCTTGTAAATAAAAGTATTTCAATGTAGAGAAAAGTCCATGTATAATTCTACACATTGCTTGAATGGCTTAAGGAACTTTCCTGGATAACTGAAATGGTGTGGCTATGTATTTAGTATAGTTATATTTTCAAAAGGCTTTTGATAAGGTGCCACATAGAAGATTAGTTAAGCACATCATATTAGTGGGGGAGAAATTAATTAATGGATTGAAAAGTGACTGGGTGAGGGAAAGCAAAAAGTTTTTATTAATTGAATCCAATCAAACAGG
The DNA here is from genome assembly GCF_000517525.1 of Limulus polyphemus. NCBI lineage: Eukaryota > Metazoa > Arthropoda > Merostomata > Xiphosura > Limulidae > Limulus > Limulus polyphemus. The sequence goes on along the minus strand of NW_013665804.1, from coordinate 408,351 downwards.
ACCTTTGTTACAAGTGCCTTTGGGTCTCAGTGGTCAGTGCTTGGGTCTCTGCTTTTTCTTACTTAAATTAATGATATTGATAGGGTATAATTAGTAAAGTTTACTGATGACATTTAAACTCTTGGGTATTTCTAGCTGTATTGAGGATGTTTAGGTAGTACAGAATCACTTAAGTTGGAAAAATAGTTTATTATAGTTAAGTGTTTGATAATGCATTTAGGTTATTGTAATTTGGATCACATGTTTCATATGAATTGTAACTCAATAGCATGACCGAATTAAAGGATTTTGGCACAGTGAGAAATAAAGCACCCAAGCTCTTGAGGTGGTACTCTGTGTCTAGCTGTATAGTGAACTAACAATAGAATTGTAACATAACCTATGGATAACAAAGAACCATACAGTCTTTCAAGATTGTCCTTCTACACCAACCCTTGAGAAGAGTAAAAATTTAAACCGTCCTTTTACTTTTCAGAAAGTCACTCATTCCTCTTTTGAAACTCCTGTAATGTGCTAGCCTCCTCTACTGTCAATAGCAACTCATTCTATAAGTCTATCACCCTGTTAGGAAAATAAACTTGTCTTATCTGGAGCCTAGCCTGTCTTTTCCATATCTGTATTCATTATTCCAATTAAGGTTTAACTAGTGGTTTATATAAATAGATATTTACTTATTTCAACTTTCTAATCAACTTGTCTATAAATAAATCCTAAAATTCTATTGGCTTTGCTACTAGTAACAAAGCACTGCCTTGATGACTTGAGATTGAGAGGTTAAAGCTGTCTGATTTCTTTGTGCTGAAGATAGTAAGGCAATAATATATGAGTTTAAGTTCTGGAGAAGGGAAGCTTGGCTCCAGTAAAACTGTTTTATTTTTATTTTAGGGAGATAAGCTTATGAAAAGAATTGCCATCAGAATTTTTGGAGGCTTGCACACCTAACAAGTGTTCAAGAGAAAAATCAATGATTTCCTGAAAACAAGAGGTTAATCTAGGTCTGAAATTTGTTTTTTTTTTCTTGAGGGTAGATTTACAGGTGTTGCCTAGAATGACTAAATGATCCTTTTTTGTATATTTGCTATGTTAAAGCAGTAACGATAATCAGTTAACCAGGGATTGCAAATGTATTTTAGTACTAAGAGACAAAATTATACCAAAATAAGTTTAGAGTTGACTTCTATATGAATAGTATGCTATAGATTTATTAACACAAGCTGCTTTACCCACAATATTTGAACAGTGGTATTATATTTTTGGCTTGTGATGAAATTTAAGTGTTTTTTTTTAAATCAAATATATGTATGACATTACTACATTAGGCTGACCAGACATCCTGGTTTTGCTAGAACAGTTCTGTTTTTGTGTAGTTTGTCCCAGTGTCTCAAGAAAAGTTCTTGGGATGATGCACAAAACATCCTGGTTTTATGGTAAAAACATTAAACTGTCATTGACATTGAATCATGAATCTAATAGGCCTACTTGACTTGCTCATTCTTGTAACATTTACTCTCCTGCTGCCGAACTCTCAAAAGTTCTGTCTGAACTTGGTGAGAAACCTAGGTCTGTGGAGACTGTTAAGGCATTGCTCATTGTCAAAATATGCTTTACACAGTTGTGTATTGAATTCTATGACTTGTTAATGAAGAAAAAACAACAGAACTTTTACATTCCATTCATTTTTCATAAAAATATGTAGAAAAAGCTTCAAAGTAATGCTAAACCTAAAAGTAGTATGTTTGAAAATGTTAAGGATTCTTCAATAGATCCAGGTATGAAGTAACCTATTTTAAGATGGATTGAATAAAGTGAATAATTAAAGATTTCCTTGATGTATATTTTGATTACTGTTGTTTTGTATCTATCACCAAAAATCATAGTTGAAATTATTACAAAAACAATGCCAATGTTCATATATTTGGAAATATTGAATAAGTTTAAAATATGTTAAATAAAAGTTAACTTATTTCAAATTAGTAATAACCATTTTGAAATTAGGGGCAAGAGCTGGACTGCTACAATTTTCATTTAGGAAATTGGTCACTCTACACTATATGCCAAAGGAAGTAGACTTAATTGTACTCCTGGCACAGATGCTATAGGTTTGAAACTTCTACCTATATAAAAATGTTTTTTACTGAGGGTTTTTTTTTGTGACAGTAAGTTTAGTTATATTTGAAATTGAATTAGATTTTTGTTACGTTTGAATTTGAATCTATCTTATACTACAATTAACAGATCATCTATTTGAGACACATTAAAATATTGTAATTTACTAGTGTTAAGCTACTCAAAGCCTGGATATTCTGGGTTCTGTAGGTTATAAACAAGAATGATATGTAATAGTTTTGAGTTTTGCACAATTATTAATAACTTGTTTGGCTTCTGAAATTGTTGTCAGAAATTTTAAGAAATTAAAATACAGAAATATATGTATTTAACAAAATATATTTTTGTGTTACAGTATTTGCAATTTCTAAAACATACACCCACCTCTCTTCACATCAAACAGATTTAGCACCATTGCCATGGAGATTTTTGCACACACCAACAATATTGAACAAAGTTCCCACCCCTATATCACCTTTTTTTTTCTTTTTTTCTTCTCTCTCTCACTTCCTTTCTGCTCATCTTGATCTCGTACATATTCAAATTCTTTACTATCTTCTTTTGCTTCATCTTCTTTTGAGGCTTTAAATCATAATTCTTTCAGTTTTACTGGGAAAATTTGTACACACCTGTTTTTTTCAACTTGCCTTCAATTTGTTCTTCTGTTGTGCCACAGTTCATTTGGTTTCTTTGTTTCTGAGATGTATATTATCAGGATGGTTTACTTAATGATATTCACCTTTCTAAATCTTCTATCATGGATTTCTCTTTTGCACTGTTTCTCTGTGATGAAATTCATTGGAGTGTTTCTTATACTTTGGAATCTTGAGCTGATTCAATTTGTTAGCAGTCATCTCTTCTCACTATGGTTTCTTGTATTTTTGTACCAGGGACATCACCATGTTTCTTTTTCTTTACAGCTCTTCTTCTTTTTTTTTTCTTGTATGACCATTATGACCCAGATCATCTATTGTGTTCTTTATGGACTGTTTGTTGTTACCTCATTCATACTTCATACAATTAATAATTTTTTTTTTTACCAAAGGGTTATTTTGACAATATTCAACAAGAGTATTCATTGCATGAGAAGGATCTTGTCTAGAAAGGAGCTCATCTTAGTAATTTCTTTCTCCAAAGTGGCCACTCCACCATCTTATTAATGTGGCATTCTAGCTCTTCGTTCTGTAAAAGAGTTCACTATACTTTTTCTGAAGTTAAAATTTTTTCTTACCTGAAAATGTGTTTCAGGTAGGTACTTCACCTCCTTGGAAAACTTCCCACCCTTCCTTCCCACTTCCAGTATTTCTTTTGCCTCATCAAGATTGAGCCTTTGTCCCAGTGCTAGTGCTCATGGAGCTAATGTGCATGAAAGATGTGTTACTCTTCTATTGGTGGATGGCTGCAATCTAATGATTATTAAACTGTAGACTGTCACAGTCCATGCTAATACATGTAGGGGGAGCTTTTTTCAAAGCTTGTGGCATGCATAAAAAATCTTCATGGCAGTGGTGTAAAGTAATAGTTCTTTGTTGTGCAAGGAGGTATCTATCTGAAATATATATTTTAGGTACAGAAAATAATGTTAACATTGAAAGCTAACAAACTTTTATTTTTCTCTTACAGGACAGTTGGAGCAATCACACCCAGACGCTTCAAATTTCATCCATTATTAACATTTTTTATGTGTATAGAAAATTAAATTTACCTGTTTTTAAAGCTGTACATCTGTACAATATTTAATGACAGTATCTGTAAAGTGTTTATTATTGTGATATATATCTGTTAGGTTTTTTGCACTTTTCTTAGTATGTTGGAAAATAAGTTAAATAGAAATTTTTTAAAGGAGTCTGAAATCTTCCACCCCTTAGCTTTTATTGAAGGCATTCATAATGATTTACTTGATATTAGAATTGAAAGAAAAGAGCAAACACATTCTATCAAAAGAGAAGATATATATCTAACAGCTGGGTCAACACATTTCAAAGTTCTACTTCCTCTTAAATGTGGGGATAACAGTTTTATTTTGCATTGTGGCAAGCACGAAATTCCCTTTAACTTAAAGTATACGGCATCTGTTAATAAAAAATTTGTAAGACTAGTTTATATAAAATGTAAAGATGATGATGGTCAGTTTCAAGCTCCTTCAGAGGAAAACAACTCTGTTTCAAGTGCTTGTTCAAGGATATCTTTGGGAGCTCAGCTTTTGCAGACGTTCACAGCAGAGAAAATGAAAGAACAGGGTTTTCCAGCAAAAACGTTCCACTTGGAGGAAGATGAAAACAACAAGCCAATCTGTTATGTGTTCACATCTTCATTAACAGTATTGGAAGCTCAACAGTTGAAGGGGGAAGCATTGTGGAGCCATTTTGCCAAAGAATTGATGAACAGCTCTTTAAGAAATGACAATTGCAAGTTTTTGGCATTCTTATCATTCACAAGATATCAGAACTCAAATGGTATCATTCCTAGCAACCACTCAGAAGTGCTTGACCTTGTCAAAGGTCATGTTGCACTTGGTGCAAGTGGCTTAGCTCTACTCGGGACAGGATGTCTTCACACTTGGGCTCAAAATCTAGAAGAACTGAAATGGCGTTTTAATGATAATCGAAAAATCAACAAGAAGGAACTTATGGATGACAGTGGTTTGAGGTAAGAAAGTTATGAAAACTTTCACATCAAAATGTTTTAGAAATTTAAAATTTATACACTGTTTTCAATTAATCCAACTATCCAAGTAATCAAAATATGGTCATTATGATTTCTCTGTATTATTTTTGTTTAATTCAAAGTTGTTCAGTTTAATTGGGTAGTGTCATAACTTAAGAAAATAATCAACTAATCAATCTTTTGATTATTACTATTTTCAGTTATTCCAGCTATCCAAGTATCATATAAAAATAGATTAATTATAAAAATCCATTAATTGCCCAACTCTATAGCCACATTATACATGTTCTTCACATGTAACTCATGAGGTCTTATCCACATTACTTGTGTTCTTCACATATAACTCATGAGGTCTTATCCACATTACACATTTTCTTCACATGTAATTTGTGAGGTCTTATCCACATTACACGTCCTTCACATGTACCTGGTGAGGTCTTATCCACATTACATGTGTTCTTCACATATAACTCATGAGGTCTTATCCACATTACACATCCTTCACATGTATCTGGTGAGGTCTTATCCACATTACACGTGTTCTTCACATATAACTCATGAGGTCTTATCCACATTGCACATGTTCTTCACATGTATCTTATGAGGTGTTATCCAAATTACAAATATTTTACACATGTATCTCATGAAGTGTAGTCAACATTACATGTGTTCTTCACGTATCGTGTGAGGTCTAATTTGAATTACTTTTTGCTCTTTCTGTTCTCTTGCAATATGAAATATATCAGTATGCTGGAAAGAGTGCGTAGATAACATTGAGAATGATTCCTGTATTTATATTTAAACTGTATGTAGGAGAGGAGTTAGAGTTTTGGACTTATTTTCTCCAGAACACAGAAGGGCTATCAAAAAAATAAGTTTGACCCTAAGCATCCAAATCTTAAAACTATCATCCTAATATTCACATTTGTCTTTCCAACTCTCTCAGTTTATCAATTAAATAGATTACTTGGCTAATAATTTTGAACACTTGAATGAAAACTTAAGTCCTTCCTAATTTCTTCTGCACTCCAAAGAAAACGAGTCAAAGACTCAAAGCTTAGTACTTTAAATGAATTAAGCCAGGAATCATTCAAGGAGCTTTTCTTTGAACTCTTTCAAACATGTTGGTATCAGTCCTGTCTTAAGAGTGTTGAAACCGGAAACACTAAGTACTCCAAACAAAGACTCATTGGTATTTCATACAAGGCAACCAGAATGATTGATTCCTCTTTAAAAGGGATTTAACAACGAGGGTAGAATTTATTCTCAATACAAATAACAATTATTATGATACAGATTGCAAAATTATGCATCTTGAATGGCTAGTTATGCACCTTTATTTTTAACAATGAAAACTTGGATATTAAAAATTAGTGCTAATTGCATAAAAGAAAATATCCAGTTATGTTTTTAGAATATATTGTTTCAGATATTTCATTCTGGAACATACCAGATGGTTTATATACTGAAGACATTGATTTTATAAAAGTATTGGGTTCATTATATTAGTAAGAAATTTTTTCATATAGCTTTCACAAGAAATTTTCATTATTGGATACAGTTTAGGAGTTTTATTAGTGAACTTAATAAGCACTATGCAGCTTAGTATCTATTGAAAATGCTTGTAATAACCTCTTGCTCACAGTCATGTTGTGAATTCACTTCAAAATTTACACATATGCTTCTCATGTATGTATGTGTGTATATGTAGAAAGAAACACACACACACACACATACATATATATATAATAACAAAAAAGTTATGGAAATACTGAAATTGTTAAATTGTATGGCAGCAAGAAAACAAGCATAAAAAATTATTATGTAGTTGCAATAACTAATTGTTTGTGATTTCAGAATGTATACTACTTGTATTTCCTTGACTATTTCCATTTCTCTGTATATATATATAATTAAAAAAGGTATTAATGTGCATATATATGAATATGCAATTTTTCTTAATGTTTTTGCCAAACATAATAGTAAAGCATTTGTCAGAAATGAGCATGAGTTCTTACATGTAATATATTTCTTATGTTAAGCTGATATGTTGGTGTCTTCAGGTGTGACCTTGTGCTCTTTATTTGTGCAGATGGTTAAAATGGTTACACTTTTCTCTTCATTCCTTCATTAATACTAGTAGCTTTATTTAAATGTATTTCATTATTTACAGAGGAACTCATTGGGCTTGTTACTCTACTGGTCTCGGAGCAACTCTACATGAACTAGGTCATACATTTGACTTGGGTCATTCCACATATGGCATCATGGGAAGGGGGTTTGATGACATTTACAAATTTTTTACTGTTCAAGATAAATGTTGTCAACCAAATGTACAAGACGATATGAAGGTAGTAACTACACATAAAAATTTTGTTCACATGCATGCTTTTACCAATGCATGGTAAAAACTATACATTTAAAGCTAGTAAAAAATACTCAACTACCATGTTGCATGTAAAGAATATGAACTTTAGCCTTAAGTAGTTTATCAAAGTATAAAGAAATCAAATGTAGAAATAATGATATTAATATACATCCTTCTGACATGGTAAAGTGATTAATGCTGTCTGTAAAAGATTATAGTTATTTTAATTCATCAGAGAGTGAAATTCTATAGGACTTTACTGAACTAAGTCATGATACTTTGTTAGATTGTAAGAAATTTATAATTGTGGAAACACCAGATGTACATTTTTGAAGTGTTGTAAAACAACTATTAATAAGAACTTCTGAGAGTTCCTAGAGGAAATAATTCTCAACTTTTCCAATTAGTTTTCAAAGCTATAATGTTGCGAGTCAAAAGACATATAAAGTATATTTTCAGTTGTATCATCTATCAGTTCTAGATATTTTAAATAGTGTACAGGGTTTTTATGGGTCCTCAAAATACTGGAAAGTTATAGAATTCTGAAACTTCATTTCTAGGCTTGGAAAGTCATGGAATTTGAAAAATTTAGTTTTATGGCCTACATTATTTGTAATGCACAGTAAAACATCATCCTAAACCCTTTATTTTCAATTATTTTGGCCCATTAGTGATTCAGCAGTTGGTTTGGAGGTTTATAATGCTAAAACCAGGTTTCAATACCTGTGATGGACACAGCACAGGTAGCCTTTTGTGTAGCTTTGTGCTTAACAACAAATGAATGAACAAGCTTCTTGGTTCTTTTTTGTAAGTTAGCCAATCAAACTTAGTGTTTTTCTTACAAAAATCAGTCATATTACAGCACTTCAGTTGTGTTGAATACATGCAGTTGGTGTACTAGGCATCAGCAGTCTAAATACTACAGTGGACCAATCAAAAATTGATATAGCAACCTTTTTTTTTTATCTTTTGTGCATTTATCTATATACAAAAGTAATGAAATGTGATGAACTATCTAAAATAACAACCTAGAAATATGTAAAAGCTTTTAAAAATATAGATTTTTAAGTTATGAAATATTGAAAACTATAACTGAAAATATTTTAATTTGTAAAACATGTTAAGCATCAATAAGTTGTACCTGAAGGTAGCTGAAATTATGCCAAGGCCTGTCTCATCATGTAGAAATGAAATGCTCAAGTATAGAACTACTTTTTCTAATACATTCAACATTTACCTGTACACCCATTTCAATAAGGTCTGGTTAAAATAAATTCTGATGGAATACGTGCATGCTTTCCTATTATTAATTTAGTCATAAAGAAAACTTGATAGATTTGAGTAAATGATTGTTGTTTTTTTTGTGAATCAAAAAGCAACATCAAGATGTAAGTTCTGGAAAATTCCTAGAATTTTTTCTTGATCAAATGTATAAATCTTTAAGTTTTTAATGAATAATGAGAATCATGTTTGTACAGATCAATTTGTGAATGAGTTATGCTTTCTGCTTATAAAATTAGCACTAACAGCATGTAATAAATAACAATTCTATGCTTGTTCAAAGTAGATACTGATAAGTTTTATTTTTGCTTAGTAGGTAATAAGCAAAACCAGTTGTACTGAAGTCCATAACCAAGTACCATTAATAAAGAACTTATGTTGGGAAACAGTTACACCACCTGACAGCAACACAGTAGCTGGTTTTCATGGAGTTTCTAAAAGTGATTACAGAGATTTAGGTGAGGAGTTTCATGTAAATCACAAATGTACCATGTGCAATGCAGTGTTCTTTTGTACAAACAATTTTATTCATTAACATTTAAATGTTCAACGCATCTTCACTTCTTTCTTCTATAGTTTCCTTGTCTACCAGCTCAGCTATTTGTCAGTGGAGTCAAGAGATTTTCTGGTCAAGATCATGTGCTGTTCTGTTGAATTTCCACAAGTAATTTAATAATTTTTCTTTTTTCATAAATATTACTTAATCCAGCTCTGTTGTAGTATATCTAAAATATGGACACTTCAGTCACAAAGCATAATAATCATTGAATGTCTTTAAACTTAAATTAAATTATGTTTGAAAATAAAATATATGAAATATACACCACTACATGATGTAGCTGTATAACGTATCACAATGCAATACACCCAAATCATTGGCTTGGAAGCAATAGCAAACTGCAGGCTTAGTGATGCCATATGCTAGCCCATTTTTTTAATGATATTTTGCAATGAAATATATATTGTGAAAACTAATATTAATAGATAATATTTATTTTACTACATTTTATTTATAAAAGATACCTCTGTGCTCCTTTTAGAAATTATGTACAGCTGTTTCCAAAAGACCTCTCACTAATCTTTAAGTTCATGGTTTTAAATGACAAGCATGGGTTTTTATAAAGCAAAATGCAACTGCCAAAGAAATTACTTCAATAAAATAAAGAAACAAACATGGGAACCAATAAAATAGCATACAAAAAATGCAAAACCATGATATAGTAAGATTATTTGAAGGCATGTGATCAAGAAAGGTTTCTGACATCATAACAAAACTAGAAATTTACTATTCACGTGAAAAGGAAGGGAGTTTTATGGCAAATAGATTTTGAGAAGGAAAATAAATCCAGAATTCAGCTGATATATTTATCGTTTTGTTAGCATTAAAATGTTTATAAAACACAAATTCCAAAACATACTTACCCTCCATTGACACTTTAGCTATTCCTCGACCTTGGCTTTGCCTATTTAAGCATTGGTTTTTGCATGCTCCAGTCTTTTATACCCACTTAAATGCCCTTGGCAATATCTAATTTGCAAATTTCTCCACCTGCATCAATGTGCCCTCTATCCTGACACTGTATATAAGCACCTCACTCAGATGATGTAATCACTTTTTTTTTGACAAAGCATTGGTCACGGTTTTATCTGACGAAGTGCTGTGGTTCATTCTATTATGGATTGCGATTTTCACATCACCTTGTGAATTTCCATATAATTATAATTTCCTTTAAAAAAAAAAGTTTTGGATGTGATGTTTGAGGGTATGAATTACTGTTGTTAGCACAGCGGTTCATCCGACCTCCCCTATTCCTCCTTCGTTATCTAGCATATATATACGGTTGAGGGGGGGGGTCACTCTCAATTGAGGCTGTTAGTGTTTTGACCTGTTGGGAGATAAAAACATATATTTGGCCTGGAAGGTGTTTTTCTTATGGAACTTCTGAAGTTGCCTTTTTGTTGATCCTGCTTATTCTAGAGAGAAAATTTTTTTTTATGCTTTTCTTTACTAAATTGGCTATTCAGGAGTCCAATATGGATTAACCACCCCTTACTCCTTTTCTTCAGTTTGGGTTATGAGCTTTAGGGGCTTTTCTCTGTGGCCTTTAAGTATACTCCTCATTTGATGGTGGAATGGTTGGGGAGGGGGACTATTTAGTTTTTCATTCTTCACCTAGTTCATGCTGAGAGATTTACTGCTTTATTACATGACAGGATAGATATAACTTGTGCCCTCATTTATCTGTTTGCCTGTTTTGGCTTTCCACTTCCAGGCTCTAGCAGCTGAATAGACTCTGACCTTAGTTTCAGGGCCACTCCATTTGGGCTGACTGACACCAACGACATTGGTATCAACCGTGGGGGGGGGGGGGGGGAGGTTTGGTCTTTCCATTCAATTCTCCACTTTCATTATCCTCTCGCCATGTGGTATTTCTAACCTCCACCTGACCACAGTGGGGTGTGGATTTTTGTTTCACAGCTATCAGAGTTACTTATCATGGGGGTGGTAGTGACAGTTGATCCCATTCTTCTTGGATTTTATTCCTGTTTATTTGTTGTGCCTGAGACATGGGGAAATTCATGAATGATCATTATTATTTCACATTTCAACTCATTCTTTATTTCTCCCCAGTCCACAATGGAGTCCTTTCTCACCCTACCTTGGCATTCTTTACCAGATCCATGGATGCCCTAGTTTGTGGTTACTGAAACATCTCTCCACATTCTCATAGTGAATTCATCTTGCCTTTAGCTATGTTTTATATACAGAGATCAGGTTCTGCAGTTCAGGGATCTAGTCTTTTTGGCTAGCATCAGTATGATATGTTTTCTGCTGGGTTGTACAAGTTTTCACAATGTTTTATACCTGGCTCAGCCACCTCCCATCCAGCTCTTCTAGGCTATGGAATGGGCAGTCAGGCTCTTACTTACAAGGAAGGTTCTATCTCTGAGGTTGTGGGCTCTTGAATTTTTTGGGATGAGGACACATGGTATCCCTTCAGTGGTCCCATTGCAACAAATGGATCTGGAACTTCAGTACACTGGATTTTCCAGTCTCTTTCTTCAGGAGCAACATCTTAGTTCTTGAGTGGTGGTTCGTTTGGATCACCTCTATCATTAGCATGTGTATGTGTATCTATATTCTGTATGTGTGT